>NC_135900.1:62450632-62666046 GCF_964194155.1 Cetorhinus maximus
CATCTCCCCGTCCACCTCCCCCACCCCCACCCCCACCCCCACCCCACATCTCCCCGTCCACCTCCCCCACCCCCACCCCCCCACATCTCCCCGTCCACCTCCCCAGCCCCACCCCCACATCTCCCCGTCCACTTCCCCCACCCCCACATCTCCCCGTCCACCTCCCCCACCCCTACATCTCCCCGTCCACCTCCCCCACCCCTACATCTCCCCGTCTACCTCCCCACCCCCACCCACACATCGCCCCGTCCACTTCCCCCACCCCCACTCACACATCTCCCCGTCCACCTCCCCCACCCCGACTCACACATCTCCCCGTCCACCTCCCCCACCCCACTCACACATCTCCCCGTCCACCTCCCCCACCCCCACTCACACATCTCCCCGTCCACCTCCCCCACCCCCACTCACACATCTCCCCGACCACCTCCCCAACCCCCACTCACACATCTCCCCGTCCACCTCCCCCACCCCCACTCACACATCTCCCCGTCCACCTCCCCCACCCCCACTCACACATCTCCCCGTCCACCTCCCCCAGCCCCACCCCACATCTCCCCGTCCACCTCCCCCACCCCCACCCCCACATCTCCCCCACCCCCACCCCCACATCTCCCCGTCCACTTCCCCACCCCACATCTCCCCGTCCACCTCCCCCACCCCTACATCTCCCCGTCCACCTCCCCCACCCCGACTCACACATCTCCCCGTCCACCTCCCCCACCCCCACCCACACATCGCCCCGTCCACTTCCCCCACCCCCACTCACACATCTCCCCGTCCACCTCCCCCACCCCCACCCCCACTCACACATCTCCCCGTCCACCTCCCCCACCCCCACTCACACATCTCCCCGTCCACCTCCCCCACTCCCACTCACACATCTCCCCGTCCACCTCCCCCACCCCCACTCACACATCTCCCTGTCCACCTCCCCCACCCCCACTCACACATCTCCCTGTCCACCTCCCCCCGACATCTCCCCGTCCACCTCCCCCCGACAGCTCCATGTCCATCTGCCCCCCAACCCCCCTGTCCATCTCCCCCCCAACCCCCCTGTCCATCTCCCCCCTCAACCCCCCTGTCCATCTCCCCCCTCAACCCCCCTGTCCATCTCCCCCCTCAACCCCCCTGTCCATCTCCCCCCTCAACCCCCCTGTCCATCTCCCCCCTCAACCCCCCTGTCCATCTCCCCCCTCAACCCCCCTGTCCATCTCCCCCCTCAACCCCCCTGTCCATCTCCCCCCCCAACCCCCCTGTCCATCTCCCCCCCCCAACCCCCCTGTCCATCTCCCCCCCCAACCCCCCTGTCCATCTGCCCCCCCAACCCCCCTGTCCATCTGCCCCCCCAACCCCCCTGTCCATCTCCCCCCCCAACCCCCCTGTCCATCTCCCCCCCCAACCCCCCTGTCCATCTGCCCCCCCAACCCCCCTGTCCATCTGCCCCCCCAACCCCCCTGTCCATCTGCCCCCCCAACCCCCCTGTCCATCTGCCCCCCCAACCCCCCTGTCCATCTGCCCCCCCAACCCCCCTGTCCATCTGCCCCCTCAACCCCCCTGTCCATCTCCCCCCTCAACCCCCCTGTCCATCTCCCCCCTCAACCCCCCTGTCCATCTGCCCCCCCAACCCCCCTGTCCATCTACACCCCCCCAACCCCCCTGTCCATCTACCCCCCACAACCCCCCTGTCCATCTACCCCCCCAACCCCCCTGTCCATCTACCCCTCCAAATCCCCTGTCCACCTCCCTCCCCTTCCCCACCGCCCCCACTTCCCCACCGCCCCCTTCCCCACCGCCCCCTTCCCCACCCCACCTCCCTGTCCACATTCCCCCCCAACCCCCCTGTCCATCTAGCCCCCCACCACCCCCCCGTCCACCTTCCCCACCCCCCCCGTCCACCTTCCCCACCCCCCCGTCCACCTTCCCCACCCCCCCCGTCCACCTTCCCCACCCCCCCCGTCCACCTTCCCCACCCCCCCCGTCCACCTTCCCCACCCCCCCCGTCCACCTTCCCCACCCCCCCCGTCCACCTTCCCCACCCCCCCCGTCCAACTTCCCACCTCTTCCCCAACTCCCTGTCCGCCTTCCCTCCCCTTCCCCAACCCCCCCCCGTCCGCCTTCCCTCCTTCCCCAACCCCCCCCGTCCGCCTTCCCTCCCCTTCCCCAACCCCCCCCGTCCGCCTTCCCTCCCCTTCCCCAACACCCCCCGTCCGCCTTCCCTCCCCTTCCCCAACCCCCCCCGTCCGCCTTCCCCCCCCACCAACCTCCCCCGTCCGCCTTCCCCCCCCCACCAACCTCCCCCGTCCGCCTTCCCCCCCCCCACCAACCTCCCCGTCCGCCTTCCCCCCCCCACCAACCTCCCCCGACCGCCTTCCCCCCACCACCAACCTCCCCCGTCCGCCTTCCCCCCCCACCACCTCCCCCGTCCGCCTTCCCCCCCCCCACCAACCTCCCCCGTCCGCCTCCTCCGCCCCCACCCCCATCTGCCTTCCCCAACCCCCTTGTCCACCCCCACCCCCTTGTCCACCCCCACCCCCTTGTCCACACCCGCCCCCACCCGCCTTCACCTTCTCCCCCCGCCCACCTTCCCCCCCTTCACCCCCTGCCCCCTTGCCACCCCCACCAACCTATCCACCCCCGCTCCCCCCACCCATCCACCTCTCCCCCCAGCTCCCAGGGCACCCCCCAGCTCCCTGTGCACCTTCCCCCCTCACAATCTCACACTAGCCAGTTACTAAGACGGTTATGTGAAATGCATCCAGTTTGTGGACAGGAGAGAGCTGGGCCAAGTGGATAGGGTGAGGTGTAGGAGGAGAGCAGCACACTGCAACATGCACATTCCTCACACTCTCACACACACACACACCAGGAATGCCACCCTCAGCTATCCTGACAGATCACAAACTCACAGCAGCACACTACCACCTGAAAGCCAGGCTGTTGGTGCCCCCTCCCTGAGTACTCACAGTGCAGTAGCAGCAGGTAATTCCTTTAGCTGGCTCTTTGAGGCTGTAAGGAGGAGCTGTGTTGTGGGCCCACCCTGACTGCATTCCCCCGTCACAGCATCGACACACACTATCTGCGTGCAGCAACCAAAACCTTCCCCTGGCCCACAGCAACAAGCTGCTTTCGGCCCTCCACTTCCCCAGCTGGCAGTCTGCAAACTCAGTGGAGGAAGGCAGCTAACACCTGCCCATAGCCCAAGCTGGCCCCCTCCCTCTGACCCTCAGCTCTGCCTTCTCACTCCATCAGCAGCTTGGCTGCACATTAACCCCTGCCTGTCTGAATGGTAAAACTGTCAAACTCACATCACAATTCACTTCTGTCCTCATTCCCCCTCCCGGTCAGCCAGACCCCATCCTGGGGGGCTGGGGGGTGGTTGGGGGGTGGTGGGGGGGGGGTGGGTGGGGGTGGCACCACTCCCCCAGATCCCCCCGCTGTGGATATTAACAATCTCCCTCATCCCCTGCTCCCACCACCAGCCCCTGAGTGCTGAGCAATCACCAGACCCTCAACCCAGGTGCGATATCTTCATGAGATATTCGACCACTGGGGCATCGCAGCAGGAGCAGACACATCTCGATGTCTGATATTTAAACACCTACTTTACAGTGACCATCTCCGGTGCTATGTTCATGAGTGAAGCCAGTGAACCACAGACACACCTTAAAAACCTTCAAACGGCTTTCATATCAAAATACAGAGGTGGCAGGGTTAATGGTGTGGTAATCTGAGGTGCAATACACCTTTAAGAGAACATGAGCAGATTGACCATGTGACTGTATTACTCAATTGCTGTGTCGCGCAGGCTACAATGTTAATCAATAGTTCAGAATAGGGTCAGGTTTTTGTGAAGTACACATTGTGTTAGTGCTCTGTTACTTGTGTTAATAAACAGCATGTGCTTCATCTTATATTGGTCCCTGTGTCTGCAGTATCTTGTTTACCAACTCGCTCACCGGTGGTTAGGCATGCAACCATGTTCGCTGGACAAAGCGACCCGACAGAGCGAACATTACAATTGGCGACAAGGCAAAACATGACCAGTCGACGACACCAAGGAAAGCCATGAAAATTCCACAGAAGTGAATCAGTAGTACCTTGCAGGCCGATTGTAAGTACAGCCCTTACCGTGACATCAAAGTTATCTCCCTCCAGTTTGCCGCAGTTTGGCCGTATCAAACCGTTTGATCAGGCCACCGATGACTGGTCACATTATATTGAACGCCTCTCATAGACTCATAGACACTTACAGCACAGGAGGCCATTCGGCCCATCATTTCCACGCTGGTAAACAAAGATCTGACTACATTAATCCCATTTTCCAGTGTTTGGCCCATAGCCCTGGAGGCTATGGCAATGCAAGTGAATATCTAAATACTTCTTAAATGTTATGAGAATCTCTGACTCAACCACCCTTTCAGGCAGTGAGTTCCAGACTCCCAGCACCTTCTGGGTCAAACAATTTCTCCTCAACTCCCCTCTTAGCTTTCCCCCTCTTACCTTAAATCTATGCCCCCTGATTATTGATCCCTCTACTAATGGAAAAAGTGCCTTCCTATCCACCCTATCTATGCCCCTCATAATCTTATACACCTCTATCAGGTTTCTTCTCAACCTTCACTGCTCCAAGGAAAACAACCCCAGCCTATCCAATCTTTCCTCATAGCTCAGACCCTCCAGCCCAGGCAGCATCCTGGTAAATCTCCTCTGCATCCTCTCCAGTGCAATCACATCCTTCCTATAATGTGGATTCCAGAACTGCACGCAGTACTCCAGTTGTGGCCTAACCAGCGTTTTATACAGTTCCAGCATAACCTCCCTGCTCTTGTATTCTACACCTCAGCTAATGAAGGCAAGTATTCCATATAAAGGCAAAATACTGCAGATGCTGGAAATCTGAAACAAAAGCAAAAAATGCTGGAAAAACTCAGCAGGTCTGACAGCATCTGTGGAGAGAAAGACAGAGTTAACGTTTTGAGTCTGTATGACTTCTTCAGAGCTAGATGTATCTCATATGCCTTCTTAACCACACTATCTACCTGCCCTGCTACCCTCAGAGATCTGTGGATATGCACATCAAGGTCCCTTTGATCTTCAGTACTTTCCAGAGTCCTACCATTCACAGTGCAATCCCTTGCTTTGTTAGCCCTCCCCAAGTGCATTACCTCACACTTTTCCGGGTTGAATTCTATTTGCCACTGCTCTGCCCACCTGACTAGTCCATTGATATCTTCCTGCAGTTTACAGATATCCGTCTCAGTATTTACCACCCTACCAATTTTCATGTCGTCCACGAACTTCTTGATCATACCCCTACATTTAAGTTCAAATCATTTATATACACCACAAGCAGCAAGGGCCCCAGCACCGAGCCCTGTGGAACCCCATTGGAAACAAGACATCCAGTCACAGAAACATCCCTCTATCATCACCCTCTGCTTCCTGCCTCTCAGCCAATTTTGGATCCACCATGCTATTTTGCCTTAGATCCCATGTGATATTACTTTCTTGACCAGTCTGCCATGAGGGACCTTATCAAAAGCCCTGCTAAATTCCATGGAGACCACATCAAATGCATTATCCTCATCAACACTCCTGGTTACCTCCTCAAAAAATTTGATCAAATTTGTCAAACATGACCTTCCCTTAACAAATCCATGCTGACTATCCCTGATTAATCTGTATCTCTCCAAGTGCAGATATATTCTGTGCTTCAGAATTCTTTCTAGTAACTTCCCCACCACTGAGATTAGACTGACTGGCCTGTAATTTCCTGGTCTATCCTTTCCTTTTTTAATAATGGGACAACATTAGCAGTCCTCCAGTCCTCAGGCACCTCACCTCTGGCCGGAGAGGATTTGAAAATTACTGCCCGGGCCCCTGACATCTCTTCCCTTGCCTCCCTCAACAGCCTGGGTTGCATCTCATCTGGGCCTGTGAATTTATCCACTTTTAAGGCCGCTAAACCCACTAGTATTTCCTTCTCTCTCTATGTTAATTTCCTCTAATACTTCACAGTCCTCTACCCTGATGTCTATACCATCGTCATCCTTTTCCATTGTGAAGACTGACGCAAAGTATTCATTGAGGATTGTACCCACATTTTCCGGGTCCACACACAGATTACCTCTATGGTCCCTTATTGGCCCTACTCTTTCCCTAGTTATTCTCTTACTCTTAATATATTTAAAAATCCCCTTTGTGTTTTCCTTTATTTTACCCACCAATGCTCTCTCACGCACTCTCTTAGCTTTCCTAAATTCCTTTTTAAGTTCCCTCCTGCACTTTTTATATTCCTCGGAGGACTCTGCCATGTTGAGCCATCAGTATCTGCCATAGGCTTCTCTTTCTTTCTTAATCCTAACCTTTATGTCCTTTGAAATCCAGGGTTCTCCGTGCTTGGTTCCCCTACTTTGTTTTTACGGGAACACATTTGCCCTATACTCTCGCTATTTCCTCTTTGAATGCCTCCCACTGCTCTGACACAGTTTTATCTGCAAGTGGCTGCTCCTAGTCCACTTGGGCCAAATCATATCTCATCTTAGTAAAATTAGCCTTTCCCCAGTTTAGAACTTTTATTCTCGGTCCAGCCTTATCTGTTTTCATAACTATCCTAAATCTAACTGAGTTATGGTCACTATCTCCAAAATGCTCCCCTACTGATACGCCTTCCATCTGCCCAGGCTCATTTCCGAATATTAGGTCCAGAACTGCCCCCTCCCTTGTTGGGCTTTCAATGTACTGGCAAAAAAAGTTCTCCTGGATGCAACTTAAGAATTTTATTCCCTCTCTACCTTGCACACTAAAACTATCCCAGTTAATATTTGGGTGGTTAAAATCCCCTACTATTACTGCCTTACTATTCTTACACTTCTCTGAAATTTGATTACATATTTGATCCTCTATCTCTCCCTGACTGTTTAGGGGCCTATAGTACACACCCAACAGCATGTTTGCCCCTTTTGTGTTTTTTACTTCTATCCAAATGGCCTCATTTGATGATCCTTCCAAGATATCATCCCTCCTAATTGCTATTTGCAACCCCCCCTCCTCTTCTATCCCCCTCTCTACCTCATCTGAATACCCTATAACCAGGAATGTTGAGCTGCCAATCCTGCCCTTTTAGCCAAGTCTCGCCCATAGCTATGATATCATACTCCCACATGTCTATCTGTGCCCTCAGCTCATTTGTCTTATTCCTCAGGCTCCTTGCATTAACATATATTCCATTTCGCCTTGCTAACCTCACTTCTTTCTTATCTAGCCTGTTTCCTCTGCCTTCCAGACTCACTTACTAGCATTTTAACTTCTAATTCCATCTCAGCTTCTCTCCCCTCTGAACTACTTTTCAGGATCCCATCCCTCTGCCAATTTAGTTTAAATCCACCCCAACAGCATTAGCAAACCTCTCCGCGAGGATGTTGGTCCTGTTCCTGTTCAGGTGTGACCTGTCCAACTTGTACAGGTCCCACCTCCACCAGAAACGGTCCCAATGCCCCAGGAATCTAAAGCCCTCCCTCCTGCACCATCTCTCCAGCCACGCATTCATCTGCTTTATCCTTCTGTTCCTATGCAGATTATTGTGTGACACTGGGAGTAATCCAGAGATTTAATCCAGACCTTTGAAGTCCTGCTTTTCAATTTCCTACCTAACTTCCTAAAGTCTGCTTGCAGGACCTCATTTCTCTTTCTTCCTATGTCATTGGTCCCAGCATGGACCATGACCTCTGGCTGTTCACCCTCCCCCTTCAGAATGCCCTCCAGCCGTTCCTTGACATCCTCGTTTCTGACACCCGGGAGGCAACGTACCATCCTGGAGTCATGTCTACGGCCACAGAAGTGCCTGTCTACTCCCCTCACTAATGAATCCCCTACCCCATTATTGCCCTTCCACACTTCTTCCTCCCACCCTGAGCAGCTAGACCATTCACAATGCCATGACCTTTGCTCTGTTTGGCCTCCACAGAGGAACCGTCACTCTCACCGTTTTGCAAGGCCGAAAAATGGTTTGCTCCGGGGATTCCCTCACTACCTGCCTGGTCCCCTTCTTCTGTTTGGTGGTCACCCATTCCCTCTCTGCTTGCACTTCCTTAAGCTGCATGGTGATCACGTCCTGAAACATGCTATCCACAAACCTCTCAGCCTCATGAATACACCGTAGTGCCCCCAGCTGCTGCTCAAGCTCCAAAACCTGGAGCTCGAGTTGCTCCAGTTGGAGGCACCTCCTGCACACATGGTCATCCAGACCACCAGGAGCATCTAGGATTTCCCACATAGCGCAGGATGTGCAATCACAGGACTGAGCTCCCCAGATATATCTTAACTAAATAGAATATGGGCCCTGCTTTTATTTTACCCTTATTCCGACTTGATTATAGATTAGGTGCTAGATCCTCTCGATAGACTAGATCCTCTAGGTGCTGCTGACTGCCTGTTCCAGCGTCCTCCTCTCCCACTCTCCTCTCATGTTCTTCTTTATGGCCAACGACATATCAGGGGAGGAGAAGAGGCGGGCGATCCTCTTATCGACATGTGGCAGTAAAACATAAGGCAGAATTCGTAGTCTAACAGCACCCAACGCCCCAGATTCCAAGAGCTTTGATGAGTTGGTAAACCTTGTGAAAAGCCACTTCCAGCCAAAATCCTCGGTAACAATACAGCGTTTTAAATTTAATTTGAGGTGTCACGCCCCTGGAGAGACAGTCACTTGCTATGTAGCAGCCTTAAAACAATTGACAGAGCACTGTGAGTTCAGGATGTCAATCAACGACATGTTATCAGTATGTGGGATTAGTAAAGATGGCATTCAAAAAAGGCTGTTGTCAGAAACAAGTTTAGATTTCAGCAAGGCGCTGGAGCTGGCGCTCGCAATGGAGAGCGCAATCAAGGGAGCACAAAATGGCACCATCCATCGCGTCAGGAGGGAAGCACCGGTTAGAAATAGCGCAGAAGCACAGGGCTCCGCGGAAAGGCAGGAAACAGCCAGCATTATCCGACCAGCAAAAAGTAATGGGTTAACAGAGAAAACCCACATTAATAATGGCAGAAATGGAACCAGACAGCCTACGAACGAATGACAATTTAAAAGAATTGAAGGTTTCTACTGGCATTGTAATGGGCACACTATGCGATATTGTAAAGACAGGTTGAGACAAAATTTTTAACAAAAAGGTAGAAATCGTGAAATCCACATAATAGAGGAACCAGAAGAAACAGAATCAGATATTTACTCATTACACAATTTGTAAATGGGTAAAACAGAGCCAATCTACGTGACAGTGAAAGTCAACAGAAAACCCATCCGAATGGAGATGGATATAGGGGCATCCACGACAGTTATGGGAAACAGGGGAACATACGTTTAAATATCTGAATGGAGGAGGCCATTTAGATGCTAAATTAAAGAAGATATATGAGTAAGAGGTATATGCAAGGTTCCAGTACAGAATGGAAATCAATCTGTTAATTTACCCCTGATTGTGGTAGCAGGGGAGGGTCCAAATCTACTTGGTCAGAACTGGCTTAAGGGAATAAAGTTGGAGTGGAGTGAGATTTTTCAACTCAAAATAAAGATCTGCAAGGATTATCACCGAAATATGCTTCTGTTTTCAGGGAAGAGCTCGGGAAGATTCAGGGGCTGCAAGCTAAAATCCATGTGGATCCTGAGGCAACCCCCAGATGCTTGAAGGCGAGGCCAGTTCCCTTTACATTACAAGAAAAAGTTGATGTTGAATTAGATAAGCTGGAAAGGCTGGGAGTCTTACAACCTGTGCAATTTTCAGAATGGGCAGTTCCAGTACTAAAGCCTGGCCAGAATACGTAGTATTCGTACTACAGCCAATATGCAGGGACTACAAGTTGATCGTTAACAAAGTGGCCAGACTAGACAGGCATCCTATACAAAAATTGATGAATCGTACCCTAAGCTGGCAGGTGGAACTGTATATACGAAGCTCGACATGAGCCATACCCACCAGCAAGTTGAACTAGAAAAGGCCTCTCGGGATTTTGTGACTATCAACGCACATTGGGGTTTATACCAATATACCCGGTTACCCTTCGGAGTCTCAACGGCATGTGCCATTTTCCAACAGACAATGGAAAATTTACTCCAAGATTTTCCCTGTGGTGTGGTTTATCTTGATGATGTCCTAGTAACAGCACTGACTAATGAAGAACATCGGGCTAACCTGGAAGAGGTGTTGAAGCATTTCTCACAAGCAGGAGTACGTTTGAAAAGAGAAAAACGTATCTTCCAAGCAAAAGAAGTGTTTTACCTGCATCATAGGGCCAACTTGCAGGGCCTTTGCCCAGTACAAGACTAGATGAGAGCTATCCGTGAGGCGCCAGCACTGAAAAACATAGAACTCAAATCCTTCTAGGGAATGATTAACTATTTTGGCCATTTTCTCCCAAATTTGTCAACAGTACTGGCTCCATTATACGGATTACTCAAGAAAAACCACAGGTGGTCCTGGCAAGCTCCACAACAACAGGCTTTTACGGCAGTTAAGGAGTTGCTGCATTCATTGGCCCTGTTTGTACATTTCGACCCAAAGAATTAATTTTGACCTGCGATGCCTCCCTTTGTGGAGTAGGGCCAGTACTCTCCCACTGCATGGCGGATGGCTCCAAATGGCCCATTGCCTACATCTCGAGAACACTCAGTGTTGCAGAATGAAGATACTCATGAATAGAGAAAGAAGGCTTATCCATCGTATTTGGCATTAAGAAGTTCCACCAATACATCCATGGTCACCACTTTACCATTGTATTCGATCACAAGCCACTACTCGGCTTGTTTGGGGAAGATGAAGCAATACCCCCAATTGCCTCTACATGCATCCAAAGGTGGGCACTGATTCTAGCTGCTTACCAGCATATGTTTATCCACCGGCCGGGTAGCCAGATTGCAAATGCCGACGCACTGAGCTGATTAGCTCTAAACGACAGCAATGTGAATGTCCCAATTCCCAAGAACTTGTTTTGGTGTTAAACTTATTGCATCTGTCACCAATACATGCCAAACAGTTTTGTCTCACGTAAGGGAACAAGTCTTACAGGGATGGTCTAACGAGCCAAAGTCGAATGAAATGAAGCCCTATTTTAATCGGAGATACGAGCTCACCTTGCTGTGGGAAGCGAGAGTCATTATGCCTCCCAGAGGAAGACAGCCATTATTGAACGCTCAACCTGGCGTTTCCAGAATGAAAATATTGGCACACAGCTACTTATGGTGGCCCAGGATGGACTCAGAAACTGATAATATGGTCAAGAGCTGCACGCAGTGCCAACAGGTACAGAAATTGCCTCCTTCTGCTCTATGGCATCCTTGGGAATGGCCTGGAAGGCCAAGAGTCCATGTTGACTTCATGGGGCCTTTTTTGGGCACAATGTTCCTTTTGATTATAGACTGTCACTCTAAGAGGCTTGTACATCGCATCCCTGCGAACACGATCCATTTTCGACCTCCAGATAAAGCGAAAGATGGCTCGGGTGATCGCCATCGCACAGGAGTCTGGAATGGGAATGGGAATGGGTACAGCAACAGCGAGAGTGCCTCACACCTGATGACCAGGTTCTTACCCGCAATGGAGAGGGAGCGTCACTCCCACATGCCCAGTTTTCTTTTCACCATAGACACTCGTTCCTTCCAGTTTCTAACACATGCCCCGGTCCCTCCGAACCATATCCCCAGCACCTTCAGGTCATCAGCCCTGACGGTGAAGGGGACAAAGGATCAGTCAGCCCAGTTCCCAAAGAACATGGTCTCGCTCTTCCCACGATTTACCTTGGCTCCCGAGGCCAGTTCAAACTGGCCGCAGATGTGGATCAGTCTGCGCACCGACAGCGGATCCGAGCAGAAGACGGCAACATCATCCATGTACAGAGAGGCTTTGACCTGAGTGCCTCCACTGCCTGGGATTGTCACTCCTCTTATGCCCGGATCCTTCCTGATGGACTCAGCAAAGGGTTCTATGCAACACACGAAAAGGACAGGGGAGAGAGGGCAGTCCTGCCTGACTCCAGATTTAATAGGAAAGCTATCTGTTTCCCACCCATTGATTGAGACTGCGTTACTGATGTTAGTGTACAGCAGTTGGATCCAATTGCAAATTCCCTCCCCAAACTCCATTTTGGAGAGAACATCCACCATGTAGGTGTGCGATATCCTATCAAAGGCCTTCTCCTGATCCAAGCTGATGAGGCAGGTATCCACACCCCTGTCCTGCACATAGGCAATCGTATCCCTGAGCAGCGTGAGGCTGTCAGAGATCTTCCTGCCCGGCACAGTGCAGGTCTGGCCAGGGTGGATAACCAACTCCAGAGCAGACTTGACCCGATTGGCGATGACCTTGGACAGAATCTTAGTCCACATTCAACAGTGAAATGGGTCGCCAATTTCTAATTTCCTCCCTTTCCCCCTTATGCTTGTAGATGAGGGTGATGATGCCTTTCCTCATGGATTCTGACATGCTGCCGGCCAGGAGCATACTCTCGTACACTTCTAGCAGGTCTGAGCCCATCCAATCCCACAGAGCCGAATACAACTCTGCCGGCAAGCCATCGCTTCCGGGAGTTTTACTCTTCTCGAAGGACTCAAGGGCCTTAGTCAGTTCGTCAGGAGTTAGCGGTTTGTCCAGGCTCTCCCGCGTACTGTCGTCTAAGACCTCCATGAGAGAGGACAGGAAGGACTGGGAGGCCGTGCTGTCTGTGGGCTTCACGTCATACAATCCGGCATAAAAGGATTTGCTGATCCTCAAAATGTCGGACTGCGATGACTTTACTGAGCCATCTTCTTCCTTCAGACTGCTGATCACAGAGCTCTCTCTGTGTACCTTTTGGAAGAAGAAACGTGAGCACGTCTCATCCTGCTCCACGGAGTGGACTCTGGAACGGAAGATGATCTTGGAGGCCTCCGAGGCAAAGAGCGAGGCTTGCTGGCTCTTCACCTCTTGGAGTTCCTCCTTGACATCGACCCCCATCGACTGCAGCCGGAGCAGATTCTGCATGTTTTTCTGGAGTCGGGACATTTCCCTCTGTTCCTTTCTAGCTTTCTGGATGCCTTTGAGGATGAAAAACCTCTTGATGTTTCCCTTGATCGCTTCCCACCAGTGTGTCAGGGACTCAAAGAGGGGTTTCACGGTTCTCCAACCTTTGTAACCCCTCTTGAGCTCCTCAATGTTCTCTGGGGTCAGCAGTTGCACGTTTAGCTTCCATGCCCCCTGCCTACCCTCTGGTCTTCCTCTAAGTGACAGTCAGCCAGTAGGAGGCAGTGGTCAGAGAAGAAAACCGGCTTGACGTCAGTGGATCTGACCATGAACACGCGGGACACAAACAGGAAGTCTATCCTGGAACGGATGGACCCGTCTGGCCACGACCAGGTGTATCTACGCTGTGCTCCGTCTGCAGGGTTGCTGAAGATGTTGTGCAGCTTGGCATCCTTAACTGTTTCCATCAGGGATCTGGACGTAGCGTCCAATCTGCTGTTGGCCCTGCTGGATCATCCAGCCGCATCGATGATGCAGTTGAAGTCACCGCCCAGAATGACCGGCCTAGAGGTCGCCAGCAGCAGTGGGAGCTGCAGAAAGACCGCCAGCCGCTCGCCCTTTTGTGCCGGGGCGAACACGTTAATTAACCGGACTGGAGCATTCTTGTACATTACGTCTGCTAGGAGGAGGCGCCCGCCCACCACCTCCTTAACCTTGGAGACGGTGAAGTTGCCTCCCTGCAGCAGAATACCCAGGCCAGAGGAACGAGAGTTGTTTCCTCCCGACCAGATCGATGGCCCATGGGACCACCATCGTGACCATTGCCTGTAGGAGCTGAGGTGCGGTATCGCACACTCCTGCAGAAACAACAGGTCAGCTTTGACCTTGGCAATATATTCTAAGGTCGCAACACATCGCGTAGCAGATTTAATGCTACGCCCATTTATGGATACAATCTTTACACCCATTTTAAAGCATTTAGTCTCTTACCAAACCTGTTGTCTCTGAGAGTCCCAGACCTTTGGTCTGCTCCTGCATACCCATAGTGTTCACAAATTGCCTCACTTTGGATGGGCTGAGGAAACTGTCCTGAACCTCCCCATTGGCAATGTTCTGCTCAGGTGGCATCTGGGGGTTCGTGCAGAGAATGGGATTTGAAATGTCCTCTGTTGGAGAAGCTTCTCCAATCCTCTCCCGCTCCGGAGCGTTGCTGCTCCCGGCTTCCTGGAGCTGGGGTGCGCTGGCCTCTTTGGGTTGTGGGCAAAGTTGGGGTGCGCTGGTCTCCTCATTGTCTCCAATGTTCTGGAGTTCGGGTGTCTCGTCCTCCAACTCCCTAGAGCTTTGCCGCTTCTTCTGTAGATGCCGCCCTTTCCCTTCTTCGCCCTTGTCATCCATGTCAGATGGGAGACGCCTCTTGCCACTTGTCTGGGAAGTGGCTTGGTCCCTTCTTAGCCCCTTCTTCCTTTTGGCTCTCTTCACCAGCTGCCACCCCCCCTGCTGATTTTCCGCTGCTTCCTCCTCCTCCATTGATTCGCTCTCCTGAGGAGTGGGAGGTTCAGGGGGCAGTGCTGTTGGTTGGCTGTCTGCTGCCTCAAACTTTTCCTCCACCTTGTCTCTCTCTGTGTCCTCCTTTGTCCCGTTGTTCTCACTGGGGGCCTTGGTTGTTGGAGTGTTGCAAGTGTCCTTGGTAGTAGTGACACGAAGCATTTCCCCTGCTTCCCCCTCGTTGGCTTTGGCTGCCTGTGCATAAGTGAGGCAGCGTTTGGGGCAGTTCCTGTAGAGGTGGCCTGCCTCGCCACACAGGTTGCAGCACTTAGTCTGTTTGCAGTCCTTTGTCTGGTGCCCTTCCTGTTTGCAGTTTTTGCAGAGGGCAGCGCTGCAGTTGGCCACCACTTGACCAGACTTGCTGCATGAGCGACAAAGTTTGGGCTGTCCAGCGTAGACAAGGTAGCCACAGCTTCCCCCGATAGTGAAGCTGGAAGGAGGGTGGAAGATGGCTCCCTTACCATCGGTCTTGAACGTGACCTTTACCTGGCGTTTGCATGTCCAAATCCTGAAGGCGTCTCCAACCTCGGTGCAGCTCCCAACCTTGTCGACGTACCTGGCGAGGAAGGTGAACACGTCGGCGACAGGGACGTAGGGGTTGTAGAGATGCACCGTCACCACACGGTCCTGTTGCAATGGCAGAGCAAAGAGCGGCTCCACCGTCAGGATCTTCATCTCTGGCTGGTCTCTCTTCTCCTCGAACACCCTCAGGAACTTGACGCAAGCTGCCATACGCTTGAAAGTCATGTCGAAACATCCAGCGCTGGGTAAGTCTTGCAGGGAGTAGATCTCCTGCACTTCAAATCCACATGCCTTCAACAGGATACGCTTGATGAAGAAGGCCCGATCCATGGGTGCTCCTCCATCGCTGTCTTTCACCGTCACCCGGACGGTGTTACGTACCCCATGGTATGGTTATAGCCATCGCTTCACGACTACACTTGATCTTAGTCAAAAGGCCGATACAAGAACTGAAAAGACCTGAGACTGAGAACATTATCTCTAAAGTGGAGCAGAGTAATTGGGCTACTCCCATAGTACTTGTCAGATGGTCATGGGGATTCTAAGGTAACCGTAAATCAGGTACTGGAATCTAATCCAGCCAATACTTTAGCAAAAGTGAAGGATCTGTTCACAATGTTGTCAGGAGGCCAGATTTTTTCAAAGCTCGATCTGACAAATGCTTATCTGCAACTTGAGTTAGATGATGACTTAAAGTTACATTTGACTATTGATACACACATGGGTCTATTTTAGTTCCAGAGGCTGATATTTGATGTTTCTTCAGCCCCTGAATTTTCCAAGGAGTCATTAACCGAATTTTGCAAGGAATTCGGGGAGCAGTGTGCTATTTGGATGCCACTGTGGAAGATGGTGGCGTAGTGGTAATATCACTTGACTCGTAATCCAGAGGCACAGGCTAATTCTCTGGGTGGACACAGGTTCGAATCCCACCACAGCAGCTGGTGGAATTTAAATTCAATAAATAAACCTGAACAGCTATTCTCAAAAATGGTGAACATGAAGCTATCATTGATTGTTGTAAAAACTCATTTGGTTCACTTATACCCTGTAGGGGAGGAAATCTGCCATCCTTGCCTGGTCTGGCCTACATGTGACTCCAGACCCACAGTAATGTGGTTGACTCTGAAGTGGCTGAGCCCTCAGTTCAAGGCCAATTAGGAATGAACTACAAATGCTGGACTTGCCAGTGACGCCCACATCCCATGAAAGAATAAAGAGAAAAAAAACAGAATTATTTCAGCTCCAAGCAGGCAGACCCATGATAATAGACTGAATAAGGGGCTCCAACATTTGGAAAAGCCTGGATTTCAGGTGAAGGCACACAAATGTGAAACGTTTCAAAACTCTGTCCAGTATTTAGGTCACAGAGTAGAGAAAGATGGATTACATCCTACCAGCAGTAAGGTTCAAGCAAGAAGAAATGCACCACACCCTCAGGATATCTCTGGGCTCAGATCTTTTTTTGGCCTCAGTGAATTACTGTGGTAAATTCGTACCAAATTTGGAACGTTACTGAACCCATTGAGTGAACTCTTGAGGAAGGATGTTCCGTTGAATTGGGCAAGGGAGTGTGACAAAGCATTCTAGTTGTGTAAAAGTCAATTGGTCGATGGTACAATGTTTGTACATTACAATGTTGTCCAAAGAGATTAAGTGAGCACATGTGATGCCTCTCCATATGGAGCAGGTGCTGTGAACTCTCACGTGTTGGATAATGGTGTGGAGAGACCGATTGCATTTCCCTCACACACACTCAGTGCCAGTGAGTGAAATTATGCTCAGATAGAATGTGAAGCATTGTCTTTGATTTTTGGAGTAAGAAGATTACATAAGTACTTGTACGGCTGTAGTATGATTGAAACTGATCATAAGCCACTGATGGCTATATTGAACCTAAAGTCTCCGTACCCACTTTAGCTGCAGCCCGAATGCAGAGATAGGCTTTGATTTTGTCTGTTTATCAATACAACATTAAATATATAGATGACTGGAAGATCATTGTAATACTGATGAGATGTCTAGATTACCATCTCCATCAGGTGTAGAGCCCGACAGAGAGGATGTGTTTTTATTTTCACACGTGGATGAGTTGCCAGTCACAGCAGATGACATTGGTAAAACAACTCATAGGGACCCTGTATTGACAAACCATACCGCAAATGGGTGGCCAGCACAGATACTGGATTTAGAAATCAGACCATTTTTTATGTGTAAGAATGAGTTGTCCGTCGATAAAGATTGTGTTATGTGAGAAGCCAGAGTTGTAATTCCTGAAAGATACAGATCGCAGTTGCTATGTGATCTTCGTGATCAACACTTAGGGATGAGCTTGACAAAGAGTCTTGCGAAAGCTATCTTTGGTGGCCAGGATTAGATAAGGACATAAGAGACACAGTGATAGAGTGTAGAATATGTCAAGCTGTAGAAAAGAAGCTCCTGTTGATACTTTAGGAACCATGGAAATGGCCAGCTAGAGTGTGGCAGAGGCTGCACAGAGATTTTGCAGAATTTGGAGGGCAACAGTTATTCATTGTGATAGACAGCCACTCAAAGTGGGTTCAGGGGTTTCCAATGAATCAAACAACAACTGGTGAGGGCAGAATTTTCCGTGCGTGCTGGTGTTGGGTGTGTTCAGCGGCGTGAGCAGACGATATGACGAGAAGGCCAAAAATCGGTTTCACAATGTCGTGAAACCAGCTTGCGATCACCCACTCAGCCTGTCAATGGTGGGCTGCATTTCCTTCCGTCAGACAATAGAACCTCATTGTAATACATCTGCATGTCGTTATAAGGCCAGCCCACTGGAATCATCCACCCACGTCAGCATGATTGTACACCAACATGTTTCATAACAGCATATATAAGGCCTGCACTTGGCGGGCTGCACTTTGAGAGGAGGTGAGTGGACAATAACATTGAGCAGTGCTCGCAAGGGTCACCTATTGGAGTTCAAGGTTGAGGTGACTAGGCGGGGAGTCAGGGGGCAAGGGCTGCCCTGCAGTTGAGGTGAGTTGGCGGGGAGTCACGGGGCAAGGGCTGCCCTGCCGGTGAGGTGAGTTGGCGGGGAGTCACGGGGCAAGGGCTGCTCTGCAGTTAAGGCAACTTGCGGGGTGGGATGGGGTGACCAGGGCTGCCTTGTGGTTGAAGGTAGTGCACAAGCACATGCGGGGTGGTGGGGGATGGGTGGACGAGGGAAGCAGCCACGCATTAGGGAAACCTTACATAAAGTGACCATTCCTCTGCAGCTGAGACAATTCAGACGCAGCCACATCGACATACGTGGAATCAGGTCTCTAGCTTATCTGCCCACTTAAGCAACGCAGAGGCCTGAAAGTGCCACCAAGTGCTCCAGAGCTCTTCACCCCTCGGGCACAGACAGCAAACTAATGAGTGTTTTAGTGGACTGCAGAACAATTGGACGACTGGGCACATTGTACAATCTCCTTGCTAAAGCTGGCCATGGAGCAGTCACTGCTGGAGGTGCTCACAGCCCCTTGCAATGTCATCATTCAGGTTTGGACCAGTCTCCCCCATGGTTCAAGCTAACAGTGCAGCCTTGCAGTGCGGGTTAGAGGAATGCCTGGGCCTGAGCTGAGAGCACAGCATGCAGTCCAGTGGGCAAAGCTGCCACCAATCGGTCAGGTGGAGTGAGGCGGAGGTGGGTGAGGTTTCAGACAGCCATGCAGCACACTAATCTCTGGCCATCCAAGTGGTGGCCATCACTCTTTGGGATGTGTTAAGGAGCCTTCAGACTTAAACAAAAAAGAGAGGTTCTTAGTGCACTCATGCTAACCCAAGAATCTCTCTCTTTCATCCTGCAGGAGGAGTACATCAGGACCATGGAGCCTGGTGAACAAGCTGTATGCCTCGTGGTGTACAGAGAGTGAAGACAACAGAGAAGAGAACGACGGAGGGCCTGTGGCTGGGCAGAGGGAGGAGCTGCACCCTCAGGAAGAAGGGGTGGATGGGGCTCCCGCCATTGAAGAGCCAAAGCGAGCTGTCGCTGGTCGGCACCTAGGTAGACCCAGGGTCTATAGATGCCGCCTTTCATTCCTGCAGATGACCAAGAACCAGTGTTACTGATGACTGCGCATGTCTGGGGAACTGGTTGGTCACATCTGCCAGCTGCTGTAGGATTTGGTGCCAGGGGGACATGGAGGGCATCCACTGCCCGTGGCTGTGAAAGTGATCACGATGCTCAATTTCTACACCAGTGGCTCCTTCCAGGGCTCCACAGGTGACCCGTGGGGTATCACAGGCCTCCACCCACAAATGCATCCATGAGGTCATGGATGCCATCTTCGCGAGGGCACACAACTTTGTACATTTCGCCCGGGATCAGGACAGCCAGGAAGCAAGAGCAATTGGATTTGCCCAGATCTTGGGATTCCCACAGGTGTAGGGTGCCCTTGACTGCACTCACATGACGCTCAGATCTAAGTCGCAGCAAGTGGTCAACTACGTTAACCGCAATGAATGTGCAGCTGGTTTGTGACCACCACAAACACATCCTGCAGGTCTGCGCACGGTTTCCAGGGCATGTCCATAACTCCTACATTCTCAGTCAGTCACAGATCCTAGACGTCTTCCAGGCTCCACAGAGCTGCAGGGTTGGCTCCTCGGGGACATGGGCTACCCGCAGAGGCCGAGGCTGATGACACCCGTGCAGCGGCCTCAGACTGCAGCAGAGCGACGGTATAATGAGGCTCATGCTGCAACTCGCAACTTGGTAGAGCAAACCATCGGGTGAAGATGAGGCTCTGGTGCCTGGACCTGTCTGGTAGAGCCCTGAAATATAGTCCACAGAGGGTGTCACATCGTCATCGTCTGCTGCGCTCTTTACAACCTGGTGCTGAAACGGGGAGAGGAGCTGGTTGAGGAGGAGATAGAGGAGCTGGAGGTCTCCTGTGATGCGGAGGACGTTGACAGGGGATGAGGGTGAGGAGGTCCGGAGGCGACGATGACGGCGATGAGGCCCGCGCACTGGCCAGATAAGGCAGGCATGCTCGGGAGGCCCTCATAGCTGCTCGATTTGTGGAGGACGATGACGATATGCAATGAGGAGACACCATGGATCCTCACATTGCATCTGTGAACGTTTGACTCCAGCTCCTCTATCTCCTCCTCAGCCGATATGTCTTAGTGCCTCCTGAACATCCACAGAGGAGGTGGAGGCAGCCTGCTGACTGCTATGCCCTGTCTGTTGTGACCTGAAAGGCCGAGACCTGGAACTGCCTGCTTTCAGGGTCCTGCTGTGTGCCAGTGCACCCTCCTCAACCTGCAGAGCTGGAGCTGTTGGGGTCACAGGAAGAGGGGATTTGGATGGGCCGGGACACTCCCAGAGTCACCTGGGTGGATGGCACCGGAATGTGCACCTACTGATCCTCCTCCCTATGGGTGCCCAAGGGCTCCAGGCTGACTTCTTGAGGAGAAGGGGAAGCTGGAGTGAGTTCGAGCTGCCCCACACCCCTCTCGCATACACACTGTTGGAGGCCAACCATAGCATCAACAATGGAGTTCAGCCTGTGCAGCAATGTAGGACCGAAGTCCTGGACCAAGGTCTCCATGGTGGCTGCCATCCTACCAGTGCTGACCTCGGTGCATTGACATGCCGGCACTATCACCTCAGCCTGAAGGCGAATGGACTCCTCCATCGTGCCTTGCAATCTGAGGAGTGCAGTGGACATCCCTTTCTGATATTCCTGAGCTTGCCTTTGCCGCTCTAGCAACTGTGACATGACCGAGTCCAGAGGCTCATATCTGACTTGGACTCAGCAAATTTCTGGCCTCAAGCAGCCCTCCGAGTACTGGGGACCTGGGGAGTCCCTGCATCCACCTACTGTGGATCAGACAGTGCAGTGAGCTCACCAGATTGTGATCCCGAGGCTACTCTAAAGCTAGGTCCCACCGAGGTGTGCGTCTCTGCGCTGGTGCAGGGTGTGGGTGAGCTCTGTGATGGGTCTTCAAGGAGGGTGTCTCCAGATTCCTCTTCTGAGGTTTCTTCAGTGCTTGACTGGAGGCCCTGGGTCGCATACTCCGTCGGCTGTTTCCCTGATGTGCCTGGGAAGCAAGGAGAGATAATTAGTGCATGACAGTGGCCTGTGAAACAGGACACATCACTCACAGCATGGTTGTATGATGGATGTTGCACTGCTGGACCCTCACTTGGTAGAGCACCGCTGACCTCACTGTCAGCACAGAAACAGTCCCAGTCATCGCCGGCCAGCTGGATGACTCTGTTTTCAAAGTCCATGAGGACCTTAATTTCGGGCATTCCTCCACCGGTCTGCGACCTCTCCCTCTTGTGTGCCAGCTTGTCCTGCAGGAATAGAGATGGAGAGAGTGTAAGCAGGACGTCTGCCAGGCAAGATGATAAGTATGCCTGGCCTGTGTGGGTGGTGAGTGGTCCCATGGACAGGATGAGGACAATGAAAATGAGTGTGTGAGAGTGAATGGTGATGTCCCTTGAACTGTCAGTGAGTGAGGGTCCTGTGGATGTGTGAGTTAAGAGTGACTTACCCTGGCAGAATGGAGGAGATCATTCATCCTCTTGCGCCACTGGGTGGCCGTCCTCTTTTGCAGGCATTGGCGCTGACCACCGCTGCCACCACCTCACAAGCCAAATTGGTGATGTTGCTGCCCATCCTGCAGCCAGAGCGGGGGTAGAGGACATCATGGTGGGCCACCATTGTGACCAGAAGGTGCTCAAGGGACTCATCATTAAACCTGGGGGCTGCAATCTTTTTGCCTTTTGAGGCCATGTCTTCTGTGCAGCAGTTCAGGGCTAGAAGCACTGAGAGGTGCACGTGTGGCTGCACTTTAAATATGGTGCCCGGTGTGATGAAGTGACAAGGTGATGGCGGACATGTGAATGAAAGTCCACCTGCCATGGAAATGGCGTGTTTCCCGGGAATGCATAATTAATGCAGCAGGTTTGGGATGAAACAGCGTGAGTAGGCGCCATTGCAGCCGATGGGTAAAATATCGTTTTTCCCGCCCGCTACCGCTCTTAGTGCAAGATTCCGCCCTAATACTCTGTTATTTTGCATAGTTTGTTTGCTGCTTATATGTTCCCAGAGGAAATTGTGTTTTGTGCAGAAGAGTTTGTAAAATTTATGAGAATGAAGAGGGTAAAACACACTTGAGTTCGACCATTTCACACTGCAAACGGAGCAGCAGACCGCACAGTACAAATTGTTAAATGTGCTCTTGTTAAGAAAATGCGAGATACAGATTGGAAGAAACGTCAGTTGTTATTGAATCTGGTGATTTTTTTTTGTTTATTCATCGTAACACACCACACGTTACTACTAGCAGAAAGCCAACTGAATTATTTCTTAGAAGACAGCTTAGAACGAGGTTTTCATTGCTGAAGCCACATTTAACACAGCCAGTGGAAAAGAAACAATCCAGGTAGAAAGAGAGTCAAGGATAAGGGTAAAACGAGAGAAAGAAGTCTGAAGTTGAACCAGAAGGTTAAGATGAAAGATCATCATCATAAGTGGTTGAAGTGGCAATCAGAACGAGTCCTTGCACATATTTGGTTAAGATGTTTGGTAGTGGAATGGTTAGGTTTGTACATATATATCATGTTTTACCTCAGAGGTTCACAAAGAAGAAGGGAGTTGTGAAGAATGAAATGAGTCTGATGATTTGGATAGTTGGAATATGAGTAGAGTACCAATAGTTACTCCAACACAAATAAAAGCAGAAAGTGCTGGAAAAACTCAGCAGGTCTGGTAGCATCTGTGAAGAAAGAAACAGAGTTAATGTTTCAAGTCCAATATGAGTCCTCTTCGAAACTGAGTTCTGAAATATTTGAGTCAAGAAAGGAAGTATCCTCTCAGGAATAGAAAACCAATAGTTAAGCTGCTATTGCAAATAAACAAAAAACAAGCAATGTATATAAGTTGTATGGAAATGTAACTTTATCATTAAGGAGGGAGACATGTAATAGAACCTTCTTGTGGCAATTTGTGTATATATGTATATAAGCAATCTGGAATAAACCAGTTTCTAATAGCTAATTGCTGAAAAAAGAGACATGCTAACAAAGCTTTTCATCTTGCACTCATCAGGATAGCTCGCAAGAAATACCAAGAATAAGGGGAACAACAGTTTATATTGCATGAGAAGAGAATGCTGATCGGTTGGCAAATGGACTGATTGGTAGAGGAGAATGCAGCAGGGAACAGTTAACTGCAAGCTTTTGTTCAAATTCGAACCTGGCAGCAGGACTCTGATTGGTCAAGGTATTGCCATGGGGAATGAACCAGGGAATGGCTGTCCCCCAAGCTATTGTTTCGTTGAAAAAGACACAATGCATGGACATGCTTCTTCTGTCTGCCCTGTGTGTGAATATATGTAGCTTCCAGCATGTGTAAGTGAGCCACACTGTGAGCCCAACTGATAATCTTAAATTGGTTTTCAGTGTAATTCTTAGCACAATCAGGATTGTTTAGCGAGCGTTGTCCAATTGCAGAATCATATCTAATGTTGAACACGCTGTTTTGAGTTTTGCACAGGCTCAGTACTTTGAATTTGTAGGCCAATCAGAGTCTGACCTACATGTGACTCCAGACACACAGCAATCTTAAGTGCCCCCTGAAATGGCCTAGCAAGCCACTCAATTCAAGGGCAATTACGGATGGGCAACAAATGCTGGCCTTGCCGGCACACCCACATCCCTTGAAAGAATAAAAGAAAAAGCCTTGAATATATTCGATGAGCCAGCCTCCACTTCTCTCTGTGGAAGAGAATTCCAAAGACCAATGACCCTCTGAGAGAAGAAATTCTTCCTCATCATTGTCTTAAAAGGGAGACCCTTATTTTTAAACTGTGGCCCCCTAATTCTAGATTCCCTCACGAGGGGAAATATCCTTTTGGCATCTATCCTTTCAAGCCCCTTCAGAATTTTATATCTTTCAGTAAGATCACCTCTCATTCTTCTAAACTCCAATGGATACAGGTTCAACCTGCTCAACATTTCCTCATAAGACAACCCCTTCATCCCAGGAATGAGTCGAGTGAACCTTCTTTGAACTGCTTCTAATGCCTTAAGTAAGTAAGGAGAACTATACACAGTACTCCAGGTGCAGTCTCATCAGTGCCCTGTACAGTTGCTGCCAGACCTCTCTATTTTGATACTCCATTGCCCTTGTAATAAAGGCCAATGTACAGATCCCTCTCTTTGTTTCATGTAAAATTCTCTAGATACACAACCTGAGATTCCACGCAGTATTCAGAAGTCCATCGACCAGCACTGCCTTTTCGTGTCCAGCTCTGTACCTCTCTCCTCCTCCCTATACGATCCCGCCAGTTCGGTTGGATATTGTTTTTCTGATCTTACTGACAAAATGTATCACTGCAAATTTTTGGACATTGAACTATGAGCCCCTATCTAACCAGTCTCCTCCCCTCTCCGTGTAAGCCAGCCAATTCCACAGGGCCTTTTGAATATTAACAATATGGAACTAATCCAGTTCACTCACCAAATTCTCTCACCAATAAAAAGCGAACCCACATTCGAGGGGTTGAATTAAGGCTTGTCCCCAAGGCCTTCAGCTGCATTCACATAAAACCACCTCAACCTACAGGGGGCGAGGGGTGGGGAAGAATGACAGCTCACTAACTGACAGAGGTGGGGGGCGTAGGGCAGGGGTGGAGGGGTGAACAGCTCCCTCACAGGGAGGTTTGGTGGGGTAGGGGTCGGTTTGTAGGTCTGCAGCAAATCCTCATCCCATTGCCCAGGGTGAGGGGAGAATGGAACTGAGTCATAGCATCACATCAAAGCTATCCTGTGGGGCAATGGCTATCCTGGTCAGATCAGTATTCACTGTGTATCGCGGAAATTCACAAATCAGCCAAAGACTGCCACTTTCGGACCTGAGAAGTGTCTGGTCTGCCTCAAATTACTCTGGAAAAGAAAAGTATCTCAAAAATTTGAACAACAGGAAGCCGCTTCATGCTGCTACTATTCAGGGGCTACACAAGTGGTATTTTCCACTAACAGGGTGCTGCTGTCCATCCAAAAAGCCTACCACACAATTTAGCAACATCCTGTATGAATTTCAGTGCCACTGTGATGCCAGGTACATCGGCTGTACATTCCAATGATTGGCTGATCAAGTACTGGCTTGTTAGGCAGTAGGTTTTTTTTATCGTGTCCACGGACAGTCTGTACATGGCCCAGCCAGAACTGGACACATTTTTGCGCCTTGTTGTTGAATTCGGCAAAATCTGCAACAGTGCAGGGTTCCTCTAGCGATAGGCATTGCAGGAGATGTTGCATAGTCTGGGGCTCAGTTCCACATTCACAAGTTGTCGGGCTGGTTGTATATCCCCATTTACTTTGAACAACCTACACCAGTCCTAAGTCTGTTAAGGCACTTCCAGGCTGCCCAGTTGCAATTAGCTCCTGGGGGAAGGCTTTCATCCGGTAGAATTTCCATCGCTGGGGGTTGTTCGAGACTGGCGAGCTGGTCTTTCCACAAGGTGATGCTGGCTTCAGATGGGGTTGATTGTAATGTAACAACACTGTTCATGAAGCTCTTCCTTGACTTTAGGCGGCTGGTGTATGGCCATGTAGAGGGTGCCTCTCATCTGATGTTTGACGGAGTCGCTCTTTCTTGCTGGCTACCGTTCTTCTTATAACAGGGGGAGCAATACCCACCAGGATATATAGGCTGTTGGTGTTTGTTGGTTTTAAACAACCTGTGATAAGTCAGCAGCTTGCATTCAGAACGACATCCATCTTAGCATGAGTAGATCTTTCCCATGCAGGGCAGGCGTATTTGGCAGTGGAATAGCAAAGAGCAAGTGCACTGGTTCGCAATGTTTTCGAGCTTGCTCCCCATTTTGTGTTAGTGAGCTTATTCAGGATGTTGTTTCGTGCGCTCACTTTTGCCTTTGTCTTTTCAATGTGGTTCTTGAAGGTGAGGCATCTGTCAAGGGTGACTCCTAAGTAGATAGGGTGCTCGCAATGTGTCAGTGTTGCTCCACACCAGGTTACTTTAAGCTGGCGTTTGGCTTCACGGTTTCTAAGGTGGAATGCACAAACTTGCGTCTTTGATGGGTTTGCGTGAAGATGGTTTTTTTCATAGTAGGATGTTAGTCCCTCCAAGGCCTTAGAAAGCGTTTTCTCCACGGTGTTAAAATCAGTGCTTTGGGCAATCTGTAGTGTATGTATGTGTGGGGCTGTGTGTGAGGGACCGTGTGTGGGACCATATGTGCGTGTGTGTGTGTGTGTGTGTGTGAGGGGCTGTGTGTGTGTATGTGAGAGGCTGTGTGTGTCTGTGTGCGTGTGAGGGGCTGTGTACGTGTGTGTGGGGCTGTGTGTGGGTGTGTGTGTGTGAGGGGCTGTGTGTGTCTGTGTGAGAGGCTGTGTGTGTCTGTGTGCGTGTGAGGGGCTGTGTACGTGTGTGTTGGGCTGTGTGTGGGTGTGAGTGTGTGTGTGAGGGGCTGTGTGTGTGTGTGAGGGGCTGTGTGTGTCTGTGTGAGAGGCTGTGTGTGTCTGTGTGCGTGTGAGGGGCTGTGTACGTGTGTGTGAGAGGTGCTATGTGTGTGTGAGGGGCTGTGTGTGGGGCTGTGTGTGGGTGTGTGTGTGTGTGTGTGTGTGAGAGGCTGTGTGTGTCTGTGTGCATGTGAGGGGCTGTGTTTGTGTATGTGAGAGGTGCTATGTGTGTGTGAGGGGCTGTGTGTGTGTGTGTGGGGCTCTGTGTGTCTGTGTGTGTGTATGTGTGAGGTGCTGTGTGTGTGAGCGCGCGCGTGCGTATATTTGGTGCTGAGCTGCCTGAGCCCGTACAACACTGAGGAGTGCTTCTCAGTGCTGATCTGGGATTAGTGTGATGGTGTCAGGGAGCTGTACTTGTCACAGTGCCAGTTGACCTGGTCAGATTACTGCTCGTGTCCTGCTCTGAGTGTTTGACACTGCTTTCCCAGGATGCTTCCTTCAATCTGCAGCTGCTGCACTGCAAATATCTCTCTAGGTGCCCAGAGTCAGGGAGAATCAATCTGAAGATAGTCTGGGTTAATAAGATCTGCCAGCACAGATCTGCTCAAATCTGTCTGACCCGAGTGAGTGCTTTGAGGAAGTAACAGAGGATGGTTGTGCAATGCTGTTATATATATCTGGAATTTCAAAAGACAGAAGATAAAGTAACATTAAATGAACTGATTCAGAAAACAGAAATTAGATTAAAGGAATGGTGATAATTAGGGTAAGTAATTGACTAAGGGATAGGAAGTAGAGAGCACTGAACAAATGTGTCTCTAACTGGAGATAGGTTTACACTGTGGGGTCCCCCCAGAAATCAGGTTAGGTTTAGTGCTTTTACTTCACATATAAATTACCTGAACTTGGGTCCAGGGAGAACAATTTCAAAGTTTGCAGATGATACAAAACTTGGCAATGTAGTAAATGGTGATGGTAGCAGCATTGTTCAGGAGGACAGACTATTGAAATGCGCAGACAAATGGCTGATGCAATCGAATGCAGATGTGAGAAGTAATCCACTTTGGAGGAACAACATAAACGGACAGTATCTCGAAATGGTACTGTTTTGTGCGGGTATAAGAGCTTGGGGAGCTGGGGCCGTACATTAACAAATTCTCCAAAGTGGCCTGCCCATTTGAGAAAGTGTGTGGAATAATTGGCTTCAGAAAGTTACTGAATATGAAAACACAAAGTCATGCTGAATCTTTACAAATCGCTGGTTAGTCCTCAACTGGATTACTGTGAATAATTCTGAGGCCCACGCACTGGAAAGAATGTCAAGGCCTCCGAGAGGCTATAAAAGAGGTTTACCAACATATTAGGTGGGGTGATGTGTAAAAACTGGAGAAGTGGGGGTTGTTCTCCTTACAGCAGGAAAGGCTAAGCAGAGATTTGGAAGAGGGGTTTAAAATCATGAGCTTACTAGAGTAAATAAGGAGAAACAGCTCCCCCCTGGAAAGTGGGTTGGAAAGCAAAGGTCACAGATTTAGAATAACTGGCAAACGAACTTAAGGGCAAAAAGCACGAGGTGTGGAATACAAAACAGCACAGTCACACAGGCTGAATGGCCCCTTCTGTGCTGTACACTCCTGTGATTCCCTGGTGACCTTGAGGAAAGCACCCACCTTGCCAGGCAGCAAAGGGGCAATGAGAGATTGGATTGAGATTTTTGAGGCTTGGCACGCGGCATGTGTGAACTGTCCTGTAACTCTCAGCAGGCTTATTAAACTGGTCACACAATGGAGTCAGCCATTGTTTATCCCACCAAGTCACCCTTCTGACATGCTCAGCCATCTCAAACATGATTGCTGATTGGTGCTCAGGATGTTTGATTCTTAAAAGGGAGTGTCAGCTGCATCATCAGGAACTCCACCACCGGCAACTCCATTGCTTTCAGAGGAACCAGAGAACAGCTTACCCATGAGCTACAGTCATGTTGCATATAGGAAGAGGAGGAGGCCATTCAGTCCCTTCAGCTTGTACTGCCATCTAATTACACGGCTGATCTGTGTCTTAACTCCATCAACCTATCTCAGTTCCATCACTCTTCATACCTTTGTTCAACAAGAATCTAATTCATCTAAAATGTCACCTTTTCAGTTGAACCCCAGGCCTCAACAAGATTTTGGTGGAGAGAGTTCCAGATTTCCAAAACTTTTTGTGTGTCAACCGCTTTCTGACATCAGCCCAGAAAGGCCTCACACTATTTTAAAAATTCTCCCCCTTGTTTTGGGGTCCCCCCCGCAACAGAGAAAATAGTTTCTCTCTATCAACCCACTCAAATCCTTTAATCACCCGAATTAGATCATCTTTTAATTTTCCATTCTCAGGAGAATACAAGCCTAGACTATGCAACCTGTCCTCATAATTTAGCTCCACTATCATTCTGGTGAGTCTACACTCTCACTCTCCAAGGTCAACATCCTCCCTGAGCTACGGTGCCCTGAGGGAATGCAGGAACCCCAGATGCAGGTTGACTAAAGCCCTGCACAACTGAAGCAAAACGAGCTCTCCTTTGTGTTCCAGCCCTAGTGAGATCATAGGTCAACTATTATTCACCTTTTAAATTATTTCTGTAGCTGTCTAATAGAATATATTGATTTCTGTACTTGGCCCCCTCAACCTTTTGGCTCATCTACAGTTCTTAACTTCTCAGCATTTCGAAAATATACTCTAATCTATCTTTAGGTCCAAGGTGAATGACCTCACACTTTCCTAAATTCAACTCCATTGGCCACAGTTTTGTTTCCTCACTGAATCTATCAATGTCCCTTTGTAACTCTCTGCTCCCATCAACTATTTACTGAGCCACCCAACTTGGTGTCATCAACCAACCTAGATATACACCTTCATCTAACTCAATTATAAACAGGGTGAGTATGTAGGAACAGAAATCTTCAACTGAGGCACTGAGTGACCCACCCTCAGAATGTTCCGAGACATCTGTTCACTATCTGATCACAGTGTAACACACAAACACCATTTTGATTTCATTCCAATCAGTCTGAACATGATGGGGCTGTCTATTTATCTACAGGTTACACACAAACTGTATAAGACTTGGAGACAGAGCCAGCCTCTACCACATGGGCCAGGCCTGAACGAAGAAACTTGTTGAAAGGAACAAGCTGTTTTGAAGCTGAATCCAAGTTTTCCATGAAACAGTCTGGAGGAAAATTTCCCACAGGATATTAGAGACTGACAGCAGACCGGCTTGCTGCAAAAAAGTGCCCCCCTCCCCTTCATTGACCCCACTCCCTCACTGTCCCCTACTCCCTCACTGATCCGTTCCCCTCACTGACCCCCATTCCCTCACTGACCCTCCCCCTCGCTGACCCCCATTCCCTCACTGACCCTCCCCCTCGCTGACCCCACTCCATCACTGACCCCTTCCCCTCACTGTCCCCCATTCCCTCACTGACCCTCCCCCTCGCTGACCCCATTCCATCACTGACCCCTCCCCCTCACTGACCCCTCCCCCTCACTGACCCCTTCCCCTCACTGACCCCACTCCCTCACTGACCCCACTCCATCACTGACCCCTTCCCCTCACTGTCCCCCACTCCCTCACTGACCCTCCCCCTGGCTGACCCCACTCCATCACTGACCCCTCCCCCTCACTGACCCCTCCCCCTCACTGACCCCTTTCGCTCACTGACCCCACTCCCTCGCTGACCCCTCCCCCTTGCTGACCCCATTCCCTCACTGACCCCTCCCCCTCACTATCTCCCACTCCCTCATTGACTCCTCCCCTCATTGTCCCCCACTCTCTCATTGACCCCTCCCCCTCACTATCTCCCACTCCCTCACTGACCCCTCCCCTCATTGTCCCCCACTCCCTCACTGACCCCTCCCCCTCACTATCTCCCACTCCCTCACTGACCCCTCCCCTCATTGTCCCCCACTCTCTCATTGACCCCTCCCCCTCACTATCACTGTCCCCTCCCCCTCACTGTCACCCTCCCCCTCGCTGTCCCCTTCCCCCTCACTGTCCCCTGCTCCCTCACTGATCCCTTTGCCTCACTGATCCCTCCTCCTAACTTTCCCGCTCCCCCTCACTGTCCCCCACCATATCATTGTCCCTTGCTCCCTCACTGGCCCCGTCATGATTTACTGTCAACCCCCCTCAATGTCCCCTCTATCTGTCACTGTCCCAGGCCCTCTCAAAGCCCTGTTTCCCCTCTGTCCTCCTCCCCATCACTGCCCCTCACCCTCCCTGTTCCCTCTTCCCCATCTTTCCCCTCCCCTACACTGTCCTCCTATTCCTCCCAATCATGTCCCCTCCCTCTCACAATCCCCACCCCCCCCACCCTCACTGTCCCCTTCCCCATCACTGGCCTCTTCCCCCTCTCCCTGACCCCGCCCCTTTACGGTTTCCCCCACCCCCACTGTTCCCTGCTCCCTCACTGACCCTTCCCCCACTCTGTCCCCCTCCCCATCATTGTTCCCCACCTCCTCACTGTCCTGCTCCCCTCTACTGTATTCTTCAAAATCACATTCCCTGTCCCCATCACTGCCTCCTCCCCTTCCCCTCACTGTTGTCCTCCCCCTCATTATCCCCTCCCCCTCACTGTTCCCCCCCTCACTGTTCCCTTCCCCTCACTGTCCTCCTCCCCTATATTATCCCCTCCCGCTCACAGCCCCCTCCCCATTACTGATCCCCTCCCCCTCCTGATCACTGTTGCCCTCTCCCTTGCCCTCACTGTCCCTTCTCCTCTGATCACTCACCTGCTCCCCTTCCTGATCACAGGCCCCCACCCTCCATCTCCAAATCAGCAGCTCAGGCAGCTGACCAGCAAAGACCAAGTGAAGTTTGGGCTGCTCCAGCACTAGGAGCTGATCCAAGGAAAATCACTGAGGGGGTGGGGAGAGCAAATGGGAACATATGTGTGGAGACAGAAGATGTGGGCCTGATTCTTAATGAATACTTAACAACTGTTTTCAAAACCATGGGGGACTTCGCAGACATTGTATTTAAAGTGGAGTGTGAAATATTGAATGGAATAAACATAGTGAGAGAGGAAGTATTTAAAGTGGATAAATTTCCAGGCCCAGATGAAATGTATTCGAATGGTTCTGACCACCATTTTCCAATCTTCTCCGGTTACAGGTGTGGTGCTAGAGGACTGGAGGACAGCTAACATTGTACTTTAATTTAAGAAGGGAGAAAGGGACAGACCAAGTAATTACAGGCCAGTCAGTCTAACCGCAGTCGTGGGGAAATTATTGGAAAACATTCTGAGGGACAGGATAACATTTCATTTAGAAAGTCACAGATTAATCAAAGAGGGTCAGCACGGATTTGTCTGACTAAAAGAATTGCATTTTTTGAGGAGGTAACAAGGTGAGTTCATGAGGGTCATTTGCATGAGATAATCTATATGGATTTTAGTCTTTTAAACTATATGGATTTTAGTCTTTTAAACTATATGGATTTTAGTCTTTTAATCTATATGCATTTTGAGATAATCTATATGTATTTTAATCTTTTAATCTATATGGATTTTGAGATAATCTATATGGATGGTAGTCTTTTAATCTATATGGATTTTGAGATAATCCATATGGATTCTGAGATAATCTATATGGATGGTAGTCTTTTAAACTATATGGATTTTGAGATAATCCATATGGATTCTGAGATAATCTATATGGATTTTAGTCTTTTAATCTATACGGATTTTGAGATAATTGATTTGGATTTTGAGCTAATCGATGTGGATTTTGAGTTAATCTATATGGATTTTGAGATAATCGGGATGGATTTCAGTAGGACCTTTGTTAAAGTCCCACATGGCAGGCTGGTCAGTAAATTAAACATTATTGGGATCCAAGGGTGGCAGGTTGGTTCCAAAATTGGCTCAGTGACAGGGAGCAAAGGATAAAGGTCATAGAATGTTCGCAGCAAAGGAGGAGACCATTTGTGAATTACAGACTGTTTCTGGGGGTGGGGTGGTGGTGTGCTTCATAGAGCTCAGAGGTTCCTTGGTGTATGTGGTATATATCAATGATTTAGTAAGGGGTATGATTCAGAAGTTGGCAGAGTTTACAAAAATTGGCTGTGATTGATATTGAGGGGGATAGCTGTAGACTGCAGGAAGATATCAATGTTCCAGTCAGGTGGGTAAAACGGGCAAAAGGAGTTTAGTCTGGACAAGTATGAGGTAATGTATTTGGGGAAGGCAAACAAGGCAAGGAAATCCACAGTAAATAGGAGGATATTGAGAAGTGTAGAGGAACAGAGGGATCTTGGAGTACAAATCGACTGATCCCTGAAGGTGGCTGGACAGGTAGGTAAGGTGGTTAAGAAGGTAAGTGGGACACTTTCCTTTAGTAAGTGAGGCACAGAATATCAGAGCAGGGGGGTTGAAATGGAATGTATAAAACACAAGTTAGACCACAGCTAGAGTACTGCGTACACTGCGCTATAGGAAAGGTGTGATTTCATTACAGAGAGTACAGAGGAGATTTACGAGGATGTTGCCTGGAATGGAGAATTTTAGTCATAAGGAAAGATAAATAATTGGAGTTGCTTTCTTAGGAAGAGAGGGGACTGAAGGAAGATTTAACTGATGTGTGTAAAATTACGAGGGGCCTGGATAGCGTAGATTGGAAGGATTGGTTTCATTCAGCAGAGAGGTCAATAACCAGGGGACATAGATTTAAAATAATTGGATTAACAGGGAGTTGAGGAGTAATTATTTTCACCCAGAGGGCAGTGGGGTCCAGAGCTCACTGCCCGAAAGGGTGGTCAAAGCAGAAATCTTTATTACATTAAAAAAAACATTTTGATATGTACTTGAGGTGCAGTAACCTGCAGGCTATGGACCAAGAACTGGAAGGTGGGATTAGGATGGAAAGCTCCTTACTGACCAGCATGTACACGATGGGTTGAATGGCCTCTTTCCTTGCCGTAAATTTCTATGATCTCTAGTGTCTTCACATTAAAGCAAAGTGTCTCGGCTTGACTCCCACAGGCTCACTCACTACTCTCTGGATGAATGAGTCAAGGGTCAGAACAGAAGCACAGTCAAAGGAAAAACTCTGAGGTAGACTCACTCACCCATTACCAGCTGGATCTCGGATAGTTAATGGACCCTTTCTGCTGACAGGAAAACAAGGAATTGATGATCCAGGTTCTGTATGATCAGGCCACTCTGCTTGGCAGAGTCGAGGAGGGAGCACCCTTACTGCAGGCCTTCAGGTGACATCACAAACACTGACGAGACATCAGCATCACAAACCCTGTCAGCCTCAACCACCCTCACCAACTCTACATCTCACTTGTTCAATCAAATGTAACATTTGAACTCAAGCAAAGATCACACCAGAGTGAGGGGAAATGGAGATGGTGGGGGGGAACCACAGAGTTAAGGGGAACCGAGTTAGTCAAAGGTAGTGAGGTGGAGACAGAGTGTGGGGGAACTGAGTTGTGGTGGGGTTGGACTCGGGGTGATGGGGGGTCGAAGTGAGGAGGGGTCCGAGTGAGGGGGGCTTCAAGTGAGTGGAGGGGGTCTGAGTGAGAGCGGTCAAAGTGAGAGGGACCACAGTGATGGGGAGATGGAGTGAGGGAGTTCGGAGTGAGAGGGGAATGGATTGAGGGAGGTCGGAGTGAGGGGGAATGGATTGAGGGAGGTCAGAGTGAGGGGGGAATGGATTGAGGTAGGTTGGAGTGGGGTGAATTGGATTCAGAGAGTTGGAGTGGGGTGGATTGGACTAAGGGAGGAACATAATGAAGGGGGAATGAAGGGAGGGTGTCAGAATGAGGGGGAATGGAGGGAGAGAGGGTGTCAGGGTGAGGAGGGAATGGAGGGAGGTTGTCAGGGTGGGGAGGGAATGGAGGGAGGGTGTCAGGGTGGGGAAGGAATGGCAGGAGGGTGTCAGGGTGAGGAGGGGTGGTGTGAGTGTAAAGGTGTCTCAAACAGGTAAAGGGGAGATTGTGAATTCAGTGGTAACTATAGGATCAGCCTTTTGAAACTAGTCAAGAAAGAAAACCTGTGATAAATTGAAGCCGAGATTTGAATTGTTGTCCATTTGACTCTGTTGATGGATTGTCATCTGACTAAACCTCAACTAACAAGACTCCTGCACAAGGTAGACCCCATGACTAATACAATGTGCCAGCCATTTCTAGGTATATATCCCATTCCACACCTTTGACTGGACAGAGGTGAAATTGGTCCCAGTTGGTAGAATGACAGGGTGATTGTCAGTGATGCTGGTTTTCTATTGAAGTCAATGGGGCTGGTGTAAAAACAGTAGAGAATGGTACTGAACATTGTGCAATCATCAGCAAACATCCCCACTTGTGACCTTATAATGGAAGGACGGTCATTGATGAAGACGCTAAAGATAGTTGGGCCTAGGACACTACCCAGAGGAACTCCTGCAGTGATGTGCTGGAGCTGAGATGATTCAACTCCAACAACCACAACCATCTTCCTTTATGCTAGGTATGACTCCAACTAGCAAAGAGTTTTCCCCGATTCCCATTGACTTGAATTTTGCCAGGACTCCTCGATGCTGCAATGGATGAAATGCTGCCTTCATGTCAAGGACAGTCACTCTCATCTCACTGATGGAATCTTTACATGCAGCTAGCCTTCCTAATGCCTCCTCTTTATCAATTTTTAGCACATCCAGTATCTCAACTGCCTTGACTTTCACTCTGACTTTGGCAGCATCTGTTTCCTTGGTCAAGACCGGAGCAAAGTACTCATTGAGTACCTCAGCCATGCTCTCTGCCTCCATGTGTAAATCTCATTTTGGTCCCAAATCCGCCCCACTCCTTTTATAACCATATATATATTTTATATATATATATATATAAAATATGTATTATATATACATGTGTGTGTATTATATATATAATATGTCTATAAAACACTTTCAATTCCCTTTTTTATTAGCTGCCAGTCTCTGCTCATACTCTCTCTTTGCTTCTCTTATTTCTTTTTTCACTTCCCCTCTTAGCTTTCTGTATTTATCTCAGTTCACAACTGTGTTATCAACTTGGCATCTGTCAAGCACACCCTATTCATGTTTCATCTTACTCTCTATCTCTGGTTTTGGTTGCCCTGTAATAAGGGTCAAATCCTATGGAGTTAATCGAAGAACATTAGATTAAAAATTACTTTTGGTAAACTCACAGTAAAACATATTTTAACAAGACTCAAACCAGCTTGCAAACACAATAAGGTTAACTCCCTTCATAACAATGTGTTTTCACCAATAAGAAATACACACATCTAAAAATTGTATGCTATGGTTCTTGCCATTACACTAATATGTACGAATACAATGTTACTCCTGATAATTAAAACCATAATCAGATAAAAGAATGCTGGGCCTCAAATCATATTATTTTACTGGACACTGTCCCTTGACTAAGCAGCATTAACTGTTACATAAAGTCCAGTTTTCAGGAATAAATTCAAAATAAAATTTCCTGGAAATTGAATGGGCACCCTCATTATAATAGGTGGCCCTTTCACCAGATATAGGGGAAAATGAACATCTTCCATGTAATCATTACAACCCCAAAATTCATTATAAATATCTCAACCCCAACTCAAATCTTCAGATTCATTAGATTCTCGTAGATTTACTTCAGGCCTTTTTTCTGAACCAAATGAATCTCTCATATTTGGAGATTAAGGTAACATTATTTCAATATTTGATGGATATCTTTACTTCTTTTGAAATGTTCTATGTGTAACAAGTCTAAACCTAGGATTCTCTTATAGAAGTAAGAACTAGCTATATTTTCTTTTCGGGATTTATCTAGATTGCAATTTATACCTTTTTGTATAACCATCCCAGTTGTATGCTTTCTTATTATAATAGACTTGTGTGTGCTTAAAACTTTAGTCATCTCATTTAGAGTTCTGTATCAAAGACTCAAACCCCACTATGGTTATCTTGTGGTGAGAGAACTTTTACTGAGGAATTTCACCTGGACCCTTATAATATCTGGGAAATTACAATCCATTTAAGAAATAGTTGTAAAAAGTCTATCAATAAGGTATTAATTCTGGTTGATTTCAATCCTTCATTTGGAGGTTGAGCAGGGCTCGTAACCCAGTTCGGTGTCCTTGGTTCTAGCTCCCTCTGGCTGAAGTTGAGGGGAATTAATCAGAAGGTACATCAGACCTTGAATAAACTTCAAATATGAATAAAGGTTGTAATACATCACAGTAAGGCATCCAATTCATGGGTTTCAGTTTTGATACAGAACCTATATTTATATCTAAAAGTGTTTATAGATCTGGTGGTGCAGTTGTAGTGCCCCTACCTCTGGCCCAGAAGCTTTGGGTTCAAGTCCCACTTCAGGACTTGATGGCCACAGAAGATGTGTTCATAACGAGGCCAAACAGGTTGATTATCAGCTTATAAATCCTTTCAATATGCCTAATGGTGGTAAGAGCAGGAGAGTTTCCTGGTCAGCCGTACTACAGAAGGCAATGGCAAACCACTGCAGTACTTTGCCAAGCATAATCATGGACCAATCTAATTGAAGCCCATGGTCACCAATGCCTGATATCTGAAGGGGGAGGATAGCAAGAGTGTTTATAAGACCCAGACTTATAGGGACAAGAGGTGCACTGATCAAGCCTGAGAGCTTAAACCACAAATTCCCTCAATTCACCATTGGGGTTAAAAAATTTCACATAAAATTCATTTGAAAATCTTAGCTGAGATTAGGTCCTAACTAAGTGGCAGCTGCTGTGGCCACTGGCCAAGTCTATCAATTAGTAGACCCAAATATTTGTTTTATTAGTGCTCAAAATGTGATTTGCCTAACTCTAACCCTGTCTTTAACTCTAACTCTCTAACCCTAACTCTAACCCTAACCCTAAGCAGACCAGTCACCTTTGAGTTTCAGACTTTTGATGAAGAAGGGTCAGTCAGAGACTGGGTTTTATGTCTCGGGTAAATGAGATTGTTGGCCAACCGAACTCTAACTGCACACCTTCCTATGTTCTCCTCAATTGCTGCTTGCAATCAATAATGGGGAGAGATTGATGTAAGAATAAACAGTGAGGTTTATTGAGACATAGGGCACCAGATCATACGCGCTCACTCAGAAACCTCCAGAACTAGACTTACAGTTCCCAGTTGCCCATGCTGTACAGTGATTCGTCAGTGCTGTCACATGATCAGTACTCTTGCATTCTCTTAAAGGGACAGGGTACCTCACTTTACTACATCCCTCCCCCTTTACTTAAAAGTACAACTAACAAGCTTAAAACACATTAAATATTTACACGATAACTATTTACAGGTCAAGTCTCTCAAGAGGCCTTCTTTGATGGGTTGAGTGTCGTAGCCCAACAACCTCGGCTGGGGTGTTTCCGAGACCTCCTTTTCAGGGGCAGTTGCCCACTAGGTCCCTCAGTGGACGATTTCACCACCTTCCAGGTGCAGTCACGTTCACTCCTGCTACCTCTCCCCTCCAAGCAGAAACAGATAAAGGGCAACAAGCACAAAGCAATACAGCGAAGAGCTACATGATGTGTGAGGAGAGGAAAAGGGAAAAAAAATTTTTTTGTTTTTCTTTCCGAGGACTGTCAATAATTTTTCTTCTTCTTTCTGCATGTCCTTTTTTTGGTAGCACTGACCTGTATCTGTCTTCTCTTTAATTTCGCTGTTGGTTAGACTAGACTCAGGCATGAGCTGAACGTGAATGAGCTCAGAAGTTGGGTTTTCCGAGAGCTCTTCTGAGAATTCAGGGCCTTCTAGCTTTAACACCTCAGGGCTTTTACACAGCTGCTGCTTCAGCTCTTCCAATTATTTCCTATTCTCATTAATAGTTTCCTGGAGGATCGCATATCATTGCCCCTTCTCAGCTAATTTGTTCCTTAACTTGGCCAGAGACAGGCTTAATTCTTTCTTATCTTCTTCATTTCTTTTTGTGGCACAAATTGGGAGCTGATTGAAGTCTGTAGCACATGAAAGTCCTTTAATAGATTTTCCATTTCCTTTCAAAGGATGCTGACTTCACCTTGAACTCTGTCCCATTGTAACACTTCTATGGGCTTCTCCCATTGGGTCTTTGTGTACTCATTTTTCCTTGCAGCAACACTTCTGGTTTCAAATTGAGAACTTAGTGAGCCCTCAAGATTTAACTCTCCCAGCCAAGTCCTTCTGAGGAGACTAGGTCCCCTGCCTGACATTACAAATAGGGGTAATTTTGCAGACAGTTCCTCATACTGCACCTTGAGCTGACATACACCTTTTTCACATTTATTTATTCGCCTGTGTATATCCTCAGCTTTGTCTTTGAAACTTCTAACTTCAAAGGATGGGTTCCTTTACTCAGATATCTAATTGTATGCTCTCCAATGACAGACATCGACATTCCCGTATCAACTTCCATCTTAACGGGTTGTCCGTTAACTGTAATGACTTGAGGTTATATAATGAATGGATGTCTTATTCTATTTCTTCTGGCTCTTCCATGAGGCATATCTCACAATTTTTCCTTCTGCCTTTATAGTGTTGTTTTATCCTTTCTCTGCAGTGCCACATTATGCGGCCATAGTGATGGCAGAAAAAGCACTTGACTTGTTTGAGTTGTCGTTTGCTCACAGGAGGCCTGGATGTATTTCTCTCATTCATTTTGTGGGTTTTCACTGCAGTATCATTGTTTTTTTAATGATCTGGAGCTGGGGAGCGTTTCTTGCCTTTCCGTGGAGTCCGAAGTTTCCGCACCTTTTGTTGTGGGATTGTCCCGCTCAACTGGATGGACGGCGCCATTTGTATCTCTTTTTTAATTTCGGAATTTTTAGCATCACTCTCCATCATGGTAGCTAATTCTAATGCCTTATTGAAGTCTAGACAAGGTTCGGCGAGCAAACGCTTTTGGATAGTATCATCTCAAATCCCGTATATCGGCCTGTCTCTCAACATATCACTAATGGACGTTCCGAATTCACAATGCTCAGTTAATGCCTTTAAGATGGCCACATAGTCAGCTATTATCTCCTCTGGAATCCTGTTCCTTGAATTGAACTTAAAGCGTTCATAGAAACTGAGGGCTTTAGTCTCAGGTGGTTTTGTACAATTTTTATTAACTCGTTGAAAGTCTTTGAGTCTGGGGCGCTAGGGGACGTAAGGCTGCGGATCAGTCCGCACGTTTTGCTCCCGCATGAGGACAAAAGAATCGCCTTCTTCTTCTCCTCCCCCGCGATGTCGTTAGCGGTAAAAAAAACACTAGGTGTTTGTCATAGTGAGAACAGTCATCTGCAATAGGGTCGAATGGATCGACACGCCCGAACTGCGGTATTGTGAACAACTGCAAGGAGACTGCACTTCTGACAGGCTTTCCAGATGATGACAAATTTAGGTGTTTGGCTCACCATGGAGTCGCCTTCTCTCTGGGGTCTCTTATAATTTTCAGTCCATAGCTGTTTTTCATATATTTACCAGTTTAAATGTATTGCTGCTTTAAGCACAGTCACCTTTTCTTTTAACTCTGTCTCTGCAGCTGTCGGCTTTTCTCTGCTGGAGTTCGTGCTCTTTTCGGGTTTTGGCAGGATCCCCGCGATCGTGATTGTGCAGGGTTTTTAATGTTAAACTGCAGCACTGCTTTCTGCTCCGATTGCCGGCTGTCGCCTATTTTACGAGTTAAGTACAGGTGCTCTTTCCAATGTTTTTCTCACCCGCCTTGAAATTTATTTCCTTTTGTTCTTTATCCTCATCGCCACTTTTATGTCTGGGGTAAATGAGTTCGTTGGCCAACCGGACGCTAATTGCTCACCTTCCTATGTTCTCATTAATTGCTGCTTACAATCAATAATAAGGAGAGACTGATGTAAGAATAAACAGTGATGGTTTATTGAGACATAGGGCAGAGCACCAGATCATATGTGCTTACTCAGAAACCTCCAGAACTAGACTTACTGTTCACACTTGCCCGCACTGTACCGTGATTCATCAGTGCTGTCACATGATCAGTACACTTGCATTCTCTTAAAGGGACAGGATACCTCACTTTACCATGCTGGGATGACATAGAACAGTACATTCAGACACAGCTGGATGGCACTTGCCTAGTTGTGGGGGTAGTAAAGGGGGTGAGGGTGGTGAGGGGGGGAGAAAAAGAACTTCTGGAACAATTTATTAATAAATACTACCTCACCTACAATGCCACCGTAATCAATGCAGCAAGGTACATATTGATAAAAACAAAAAACTACTGCGGATGCTGGAAATCCAAAACAAAAAAAGATTACCTGGAAAAACTCGCAGGTCTGGCAGCATCGGCAGAGAAGAAAAGAGTTGACGTTTTGAGTCCTCATGACCCTTCAACAGAACTGAGTAATATTAGGAGAGGGGTGAAATATAAGTACATATTGGGGTACATATTGAGCCTCACTGACTGGATGCAGGCTGGCATGAACCAAGGAAACAATGGCCTATACAGGACCATAAAGGGAAATTAGACCTTCTTAACACTGTCAAAGAATTAGAACAACAAGATGTCCTAGTCAAAATGTAGTCTCAAACTAATTCACCAATGGTCAGTGAAGCTAACCATGTGGGAGTGGAGATTAGAAAGTGACGATACAGCTTTAAATAAACTCACAGCAGCACATATCGCGCAACAGCAGAATTCCACAGCCTGGTTATCTAGTGCTGAGAAAGAGAAATACAAATCTTGCATTGATCTTGCAAACAGCTTTTGGTCACACCTGCTACAGGAAATTGACTGGTCGAAGACTGCAATAACTGTGCTTGATGGCTGTCAGCACTGCTATAAACGACTGCCGCAAGGATTTCATAATAGCTCTGTTCTTTTCTCTGCCAGGGTCATGAATTTACAGTCCATTTTGAGACTTTCGAATTTTGCAAAGTCCTTTACACCCAACTTTGCAACCCTATCGGCACCTCTCTATGCTGGGATGGGTGGAGCCACAAAAGGACCATTTATCTTTTCCCCAGACGGCTATCTCATGCTGCAGCAGCCACGCAGTGAAGTGCTAAAAGCTATTGACCCTGAACAAAGAGACTCAGAAATCCCACTTCACATTGACATTAGGATTTCACCAAAAGTAGCAGTTGCTGTGTTCACAATGAAAAAAGCATTGCCCCTGTCCAATTTCACTCCTACAATTTCAGCAATGTGGAGAGGAGGTTTTCAAAGACAGAGTTAGGTCTATGGTAGTTCAATGGGTTATAAAAGCAAAGACCCTACAAGGGACTCACCCAATCACAATCTATGTTGAGATCCCTGATTTAAGATCAGTACTCAGGAAGGCTTCTGATGAAAAGAAAGCCACATAAATTTGACATGATAAATGGGCATCATTTTTAAATGACCCAACACTAATTTTTAATTCCTGTCTCCAGATATGGATTCAGAGTATGTTCCAATACTGGAAGACAATGATACAGAGGAAGGAGTTAGACAAATCCCTGTCAGACCACTTACAGAATACCTCAGGTCATTTACTGAGAGAGATCTTCAATGCCAGCTAAAGCATCCCAACAATCCTCAGCTGGGATCGGGATAGCAGTAGGGACTTCTCAAGATTCCTATTCTTTTATTCCAGAAGAATTCCTATCCATTCCCCTAGGCCAAAACACGGTGAAAGCAACAGCATTTAGATATGCTTTAGAGCAGGCAGATCCTATTATGCCCAAATTAATTTGTACTGATAGTGACTATTGTAAAATACAACAAGGACTTTGTTTTCTGGGAACAGACAGGGTTTACAAATCATAAGGGAAAACCTATTAAACATAAGTTATTGTGGGAACTTATTCTTAATTTGAGGACAAAAAAAGAACTGTCAGGTTATTCATGTGAACGGGCACTCGAAGGGCAACAGACTTGTAGACCAACAGGTGAAACGGTCTGACTGCATGACATCCCCTCGGGAGGGGTCTGCGAAGATCAGTGCCAAAACGAGAGCAGAAAGGGCTGCTAATCAGGATGAGGTACTGATTCAGTTGCTGGATCCAGCAAAAGAGAATCCACGAGGGTATCCATCAAAGTACTCTTACTTGGAGATCTCTATTGGCTTTGTGCTGGTACAAGGGAAACCAAGATATACTCGTGAAGAACTAGAACAGCTTGTAAAGGAAGCATACAAGGGTATTGCACAATCACACTGTGGTGCCAGAATGACATTCTGTAAATTGACTTCTGTTATTGGTGGACAGGCTTGCTTCAAGCATGGAAAACATTTGAGCCCTGCCATTTGACTAATAAATCACTTACTCAACTGCCACAACTGGCTCCTGTAAAGCCGAAGGTAAAATAGCTATTGATAAAACTATTGAGAATCGGTGGGAATAAGTGGACCGCCCATATATGGGAAGTGCAGCTATCGCTCAATAATGTGTCCTTGTCTGCATCAGAACTGTATCCCCTAAAACTCCATATATTTAATGTATGGGGTTGAGAGTAATACATCACTAACCCATAGTTCTTTTATTGCCTCTACACTTTCTGACTCCTTGGCCTGACTGCAACAATTAGATTTAAAACTAGAAATAATAGAGGAGATACATAAAATCGATCAGAGGATAAGGGAGACAAATAGCAGAAACAATTATCCAACAAAGCATGGCAACCCTTAGGAGGACAGTGGGCCCAGGAACAGAAGTTCAAACACAGACATGGCTTAATGCCCAAATGGAAAAAGCCTGTTCAAAAACATCCAGCTATTAACGTACAAGCTGTACAAATATTCACTAATCAGCTGAAATCTTTTAAAACTGTCTCCATAGACAATCTGAAAATGTGTCCTCAGGGATACAGAAATGGAGGAACAGTACAAGGTGCAGTCATAAACTGTCTTCAGGGATCCAGCATGGAAATTGGAAGCTGAAGGGGTGGAGTTACCAATGACAACGCCATCTCCTCAATACAGTCCTTGCCAACGCCACAGGAATTGGTTTCACAAGGAACCACAAATGAGACAGGTAAAGACCAACAAGCTGACACACCAAAAGGGGAAATACACGTAGAAAAAAGAACAGGAGGATCAAATCTCAGGCAGGGCCTGAAAGAGGAAAAAGAAACACAAACTCTCACAATAACGACCCTCAACCTCGGCCGAGGAAAAGGCTGAGATGTTGCTGCCTTACATCAGATATACTTATCCTCATAATTGTGGCATTAATTACCACCATGTGGACCATAGTTAAATATGATGCATATATCCAAACTCGAGAGATGGAATATTTGTTCAAAACCATCCTTCCGATGATAATACTGCAAACACGACTGCCAATACTTCAATTATCTCTAGAAAGCATCGTGCTACGAAATCTCATAACAACATGTCGATCCTTACCAAAGTCCCACTTCCTTTTGACAACATTTCAAAACCTCAACCTCAACCACTTGTGATATCGCACAGCTCTGTTTATCAGCCCACACAAATCAAGCTGGATACCACAATATTGGCTAAGACTCTAGAAATTAAATCATTTTAAAAGGAAAATGAACTAGGGAAAAGACTCAATGCAACTATGAGGGACCTCAGGAAAGAAAACCAAGCCTTTCAGCTGTAAGCTGGTGATCCTGGGGAGAAAACAAAACATGAGCAATACTTTGAACAAGTAGGACATTATTAGTCCATAGACTAGGATTTGCAGAAAAATTATCCTCATACCAATGGGGTTGGAAAACATTCCCTGTCTACATCGCAAAAACACTGTTTCCCATGACTACAATATCTTCACAAATGCAGACATATTCTCATCAGGACATCACAGAGTGCAGAAGAGGCCCTTCGGCCCATCGAGTCTGCACCGACACATGAGAAGCACCTGACCTACCTACCTAATCCCATTTACTAGCACTTGGCCCATAGCCTTGAACGTTATGATGTGCCAAGTGCTCATCCAGGTACTTTTTAAAGGATGTGAGGCAACCCGGCTCCACCACCCTCCCAGGCAGTGCATTCCACACCGTCACCACCCTCTGGGTAAAAAAGTTTTTCCTCACATCCCCCCTAAACCTCCTGCCCCTCACCTTGAACTTATGTCCCCTCATGACTGACCCTTCAACTAAGGGGAACAGCTGCTCCCTATCCACCCTGTCCATGCCCCTCATAATCTTGTACACCTTGATCAGGTCACCCCTCAGTTTTCTCTGCTCCAACGAAAACAACTCAAGTCTAACCAACCTCTCATCATAACTTAATTGTTTCATCCCAGGCAGCATCCTGGTGAAAGCAAAACACTGAGGATGCTGGAAATCCAAAACAAAAACAAAAATACCTGGAAAGACTCAGCAGGTCTGGCAGCATCTGGCGAGAGGAACACAGTTAACATTTCGAGTCCAAATGACCCTTCAACAGAACTAAGGAAAAATAGAAGAGAGGTGAAATATAAGCTGGTTTAAGTGGGGTGGGACAAGTAGAGCTGGATAGAGGGCCAGGGATAGGTGGCGATAACCAAAAGATGTCACAGACAAAAGGACAAAGAAGTGTTGAAGGTGGTGGTATTACCTAAGGAATGTGCTAATTAAGGGTAGAAAGCAGGACAAGCAAGGTACAGATAGCCCTAGTGGGGGTGGGGTGGGGTGAAGGAATCAGAAAAGGCTAAAAGGTAGAGATAAAACAATGGATGGAAGTACATTTAAAAATAATGGAAATAGGTGGGAAAAGAAAAATCTATATAAATTATTGGAAAAAAAGTGGGGGGGGAATCGGAAAGGGGGTGGGGATGGAGGAGAGAGTTCATGATCTAAAATTGTTGAACTCAATATTCAGTCTGGAAGGCTGTAAAGTGCCTAGTCGGAAGATGAGGTGCTGTTCCTCCAGTTTGCATTGAGCTTCACTGGAACAATGCAGCAAGCCAAGGACAGACATGTGGGCATGAGAGCAGGGTGGAGTGTTGAAATGGCAAGCAACAGGGAGGTCTGGGTAATGCTTGCGGACAGATCGAAGGTGTTCTGCAAAGCGGCCACCCAGTCTACGTTTGGTCTCTCCAATGTAGAGTAAACCGCATTGGGAGCAACGAATGCAGTAGACTAAATTGAGGGAAGTGCAAGTGAAATGCTGCTTCACTTGAAAGGAGTGTTTGGGCCCTTGGACGGTGAGGAGAGAGGAAGTAAAGGGGCAGGTGTTGCACCTTCTGCGGTTGCATGGGAAGGTGCCGTGGGAGGGGGTTGAGGTGTAGGTGGAGGAGTGGACCAGGGTGTCCCGGAGGGAATGATCCCTGTGGAATGCTGCCAGGGGGGTGAAGGGAAGATGTGTTTGGTGGTTGCATCATGCTGGAGTTGGCGGAAATGGCGGAGGATGATCCTTTGAATGCGGAGGCTGGTGGGGTGATAAGTGAAGACAAGGGGGACCCTATCATGTCTCTGGGAGGGAGAGGAAGGTGTGAGGGCAGATGCGCGGGAGATGGGCCGGACACAGTTGAGGGCCCTGTCAACCACTGTGAGTGGAAAACCTCGGTTAAGGAAGAAGGAAGACATGTCAGAGGAACTGTTTTTGAAAGTGGCATCATCAGAACAGATGCGATGGAGGCGAAGGAACTGAGAGAATGGGGTGGAGTCTTTACAGGAAGCGGGGTGTGAGGAGCTGTAGTCGAGGTAGCTGTGGGAGTCGGTAGGCTTGTATTGGATATTGGAAACATCCTGGTGAATCTCCTCTGCACCCCCTCCAGTGCAATCACATCCTTCCTATAATGTGGTGACCAGAACTGCACACAATACTCCAGCTGTGGCCTCACCAAGGTTCTATACAACTCCAACATGACCTCCCTACTTTTGTAATCTATGCCTCGATTGATATAGGCAACTGTCCCATATGCCTTTTTCACCACCCTACTAACATGCCCCTCCACCTTCAGAGATCTATGGACACACACGCCAAGGTCCCTTTGTTCCTCAGAACTTCCTAGTGTCATGCCGTTCATTGAATACTTTCTTGTCGTGACGTGGAATCATTGCCAATCACCCCAAGAGTCAGATGTGTCCAGATCCATTCTCTCTATTCAGCAATATGTCCTTGCTAATTCAGCTCCATCATTTTGACTTTGGCACGGGGACAGGTCTATGCTTTTACCGCCCCGTCAATGGAGGATTTCCTCGCAATTCAACAATAATTCATTCCATTTACTCTGACTCCTTTAAGAACAGCTGGGGCTTATGACAGAATGGAGGAGACCGATCAGATGTTCCTTAATGACTGTAAGAGAAATAATTCCAGTTTGTTAAATTATAATTATTGCCTAGATGGATCTTGCCTGCCCAGAGATTGGAATTTGAATGGTACCAGATGATTCCTTGTTCTTCCAGACACAGACAGTACATGTGATATGGCAGAAATGTCTTATTACTTAAATACCTCACACCATGTCATTTCTTGCAGAAGTGCAGAAATCGAGTATTTTTCTAGGTTTAGACCTAGAAATCTGTTTGGGAGGTAATGACTGTGACAGACCCATTCACTACAACCTAGCTCAGATACAATGGTAAACACAGAGGGAGGGACCTTGCTTGCATTGCAAAGTTATCTTCCAGTGGCACATTCACCTGTCGGAAAGACAATCAAATCCCTGATAACAATTCCAACCATAACTCTTCTGCATTCTCTGGTATCAAAGTTTATTCACTTTATTCTTGCCATAAGGATGTTGGCTGGGACATTCAAAAGTAAATTACATAAGTTTATACCAACACAAACTTCACAATTCAAGATCAAGCAGAGGCTGTCAGATCTCACCTCTCTAACTATTCATCATCATATGGTGAACAATTTGATAAGACTTCTCTCCCGATATATCAATCCAATGTTTACAGAGTAGTCGTACCTTTAAATCACTCCTTTGCAGACTTTATCGAATTAACTAAATGTTCCCAATGTCAGAAAAAGTGATCTACCTTTACGAATATACGAACAAACAAGGAGCAGGAGGAGGCCATTCAGCCCCTTGAGCCTGTTCAGCCATTTAATAAGATCATGGCTGATCTGAATATGTGCTTGCTTCAGTGGTCTCCTATACTACTAGCAGACTCTGTCCTTACATTTAATCCAGTGGAACAAAGATCAGCCTCAGAAAAATTACTGATTTCATCAAAGTCCAGAAAAACATTATAATCACTGGTCTCTGATCTATCCACCAAGACTTTTCTCCACAGACGAGGGCATTAGAATTATTAGCCTTAGGACACCTAGTCACATGTCCCTTCTAAAACTCCAGTCTAATCGAGTCCCTTGGTCATGGTATAGAAAGACTTTTCTAGATGACCTCAGGCTCATTACAATAAGAGAAAAGCCCTGGTTAAACATACACCTCTGCCATGTTTCATAGAATTACACTCCTTTCAACTGATAGAACCATCTGCAGAATTACTGTTTGGTTAGCTAAATCTATCAAATGGATGCTTGGTATCCTCCTTACAGCCTGATTGATAAAATAAACAGAAATCAGAAATCTATTATAAACAAAGGAAAATTCTTAACTTGGGCCTCATTAAGGCCTCAAGATCATTTACGGCCATTATAATGGTTCAACATCCTTGATAGGATGGCCCATCCACACTTTGAACCTAACTCCACCCTTAACTCTAGCCTCATGCTATATGAAGACTGCACTGATCACACATTTCTTATCCGTCATAAATGGGAAAAATTTAAGCAATGTGGAAAAAGTTCAGATAAGGCAAATTGCGCTGTTACCCCTACACCAGTTAAACTAGATTACTGGTGATATTTCTCTTTGGGAAATGGATCCTGCGTGCTCATTACCACCTCCAGGTGTTCCAGCTGTGGTCTGGACATCAACACCTGGATGATAGCACTCCCTGAAGAGGTCACCTATCGTGGACACACCTTTCAATATGTCAAATCCTGTAGATTTACAAATTCTACAACGCTAGTATTGTTTATAGACCTATTCAGCTTAGCAAACTGTGTACAGTTTTTGGCCAGTTACAGGCCAGAGAGCTGATCCTTACCTTTACCAATTCCTCAGTTGAAGAAACAATTCAGAGGGCACAACACTTGCTGTCACAAATTGAATTGACTAATATTTGGCAAACTCCAGATTGGCTTCAGGTTATAGGTCAAGGTATCATTGAGGCAATGTCAGGGTTAGCTTTGATCACTAAATCTGCTATTGATTGGATCACTGAGACTATTTCAGGTGTATTTGGAAGTACCTTTGGTATCTCCTCTTCATCACTCCGGTACTCCATGTAGTGATCCTCAGTGTTGTTGTGAAATCATAACTTATTTCTCAAGTGAATTTTTGAATGGTGTCAAATCACAATATTGACCCAACTTACTGTTTGCCTGCAACCCAACATTCAAAGATTGCCTGCTGCCACCACATTCCAACTGCAACCTCCGCCACAAAGAGTGCACCTATCAGTGTTTGTTTGTAAAGACATGGCTCAGTATGTAAAGCTTCAGCTAGCTTGTCAGATGCTGTGACTTCTCCTTGACTCACCTGAATGGCTTGAATTTCACCCCAACTAGTCACCACATGAACGTCTGAGCACTTTGTCATGGTTCTAAGGACTGTGTTAGGAATGATTTAACGAGGAATTGCTGTGGTGCCTGCTTAGAGTATTGTAAATCTCAAAATTGTTTCTTATACTCTTGTGATGGCACTCTGAGGAATGTCTGGCTCATGGATGTCACTTGCTTAGCATTACATACTCTTGCCCATGCTCATGTTAGCCAAGAGTTGGGTGTGAAGGAATAAGGATCAAATCATATGGAATTAATACAGGAATATTAGGGTTAACTTGTGGTATTGGGGTTTGTAAGGGTTAATCTGTGGGACTGTGTATATAGTACTTCCCACAATGATGATGTAAGAGAACACATCTAGGAGAGGCAAGGGAGAATGCTTGTGGTTTCAGCAGTGTAACTTTTTTTTTTGCAAAAATATACTTTATTCATAAAATATCTTCAATCACATTCCAAACCATTCCAAAAACACCATTTCAAGGGTACAATCCGGTTCAACTTTTACAAAATGTATCACCAGGTGCATCAGTACAAACAATATTACAATCATTTACAGCCTTTCATTTTGAGCTGTACAGCCCGAGGGGGTTTAAACAGTTCCCAGCCCCTCGGTGCGCTGTGGCAGAAAGGTCTTAGGCAGCGACCCTTCCCCATTGCGCCTTTGCGGCAGCTGCCCCAAGCTTTAGTGCGTCCCTCAGCACGTAGTCCTGGACTTTGGATTGTGCCAGTCCACAACACTCGGTCGGGGACAACTCTTTGTGCTGGAAGACCAACAAGTTTCGGGCAGACCAAAGCGCGTCTTTCACCGAGTTGATGATCCTCCAGCTGCAGTTGATGTTTGTCTCGGTGTGTGTCCCTGGGAACAGCCCGTAGAGCACAGAGTCCTGTGTCACAGAACTGCTCGGGATGAACCTCGACAGCAATCATTGCGTCTCTCTCCAGACCTTCTTTGCAAAGGCACAATCCACAAGGAGGTGAACAACGGTCTCTTCCCCACCACAGCCACCTCGAGAGCAACGTGCAGAGGGGGTGAGACTCCTGGCGTGTAGGAAGGATCTGACGGGGAGGGCCTTTCTCACCACCAGCCAAGCCACGTCTTGGTGCTTGTTGGAAAGTTCTGGCGATGAGGCATTCTGCCAAATGACTTTGACAGTCTGCTCGGGGAACCATCCCACAGGATCCACCCTCTCCTTTTCCCTCAGGGCCTCTAAGACGTTACGTGCTGACCACTGCCTGATGGACTTGTGGTCAAAGGTGTTTTTCTGCATAAATTTTCCCAAGAGGGACAGGTGGTACGGCACGGTCCAACTACTTGGAGCGTTCCGCGGCAGCGTGGCCAGACCCATCCTTTGCAACACCGGGGACAGGTAGAACCTCAGCACATAGTGACACTTGGTGTTTGCATACTGAGGGTCTACGCACCGCTTGATGCAGCCACACACAAAGGTGGCCATCTGTATGAGGGCGATGTTGGGCACGTTTTTTCCCCCTTTATCTAGAGGCTTGTACATCGCATCCCTGCGGACACGATCCATTTTTGACCTCCAGATAAAGCGGAAGATGGCTCGAGTGATCGCCACCACGCAGGAGTGTGGAATGGGCCAGACCTGCGCCACATACAGCAACAGCGAGAGTGCCTCACACCTGATGACCAGGTTCTTACCCGCAATGGAGAGGGAGCGTCGCTCCCACATGCCCAGTTTCCTTTTCACCATAGACACTCACTCCTTCCAGTTTCTAACGCATGCCCTGGTCCCTCCGAACCATATCCCCAGCACCTTCAGTCCGTCAGCCCTGACAGTGAAGGGGACAAAGGATCGGTCAGACCAGTTCCCAAAGAACATGGCCTCGCTCTTCCCACGATTTACCTTGGCTCCCGAGGCCAGTTCGAACTGGTCGCAGATGTGGATCAGTCTGCGCACCGACAGCGGGTCCGAGCAGAAGACGGCGACATCATCCATGTACAGGGAGGCTTTTACCTGAGTGCCTCCACTGCCTGGGATCGTCACTCCTCTTATGCCCGGATCCTTCCTGATGGACTCGGCAAAGGGTTCTATGCAACACACGAAAAGAACAGGCGAGAGAGGACAGCCCTGCCTGACTCCAGATTTAATCGGAAAGCTATCTGTTTCCCACCCATTGATTGAAACTGCGCTACTGATGTTAGTGTAGAGCAGTTGGATCCAATTTCGAATTCCCTCCCCAAACCCCATTTTGGAGAGCACGTCCACCATGTAGGTGTGCGATATTCTGTCAAAAGCCTTCTCCTGATCCAAGCTGATGAGGCAGGTATCCACACCCCTGTCCTGTACATAGGCAATCGTATCCCTGAGCAGCGCGAGGCTGTCAGAGATCTTCCTGCCCGGCACAGAGCAGGTCTGGTCAGGGTGAATCACCAATTCCAGAGCGGATTTGACCCGATTGGCGATGACCTTGGACAGAATCTTATAGTCCACATTCAACAGTGAAATGGGTCGCCAATTTCTAATTTCCTCCCTTTCCCCCTTATGCTTGTAGATGAGGGTGATGATGCCTTTCCTCATGGATTCTGACATACTACCAGCCAGGAGCATACTCTCGTACACTCCTAGCAGGTCTGGGCCGATCAAGTCCCACAGAGCCGAATACAACTCCGCCGGCAAGCCATCGCTTCCGGGGGTTTTACTCTTCTCGAAGGACTCAAGGGCCTTAGTCAGTTCATCAGGAGTTAGTGGTTTGTCCAGGCTCTCCCGCGTACTGTTGTCTAAGACCTCCGTGATAGAGGACAGGAAGGACTGGGAGGCCGTGCTGTCTGTGGGCTTCACGTCATACAATCCGGCATAAAAGGATTTGCTGATCCTCAAAATGTCGGACTGCGATGACTTTACTGAGCCGTCTTTTTCCTTCAGGCTGCTGATCACAGAGCTCTCTCTGTGTACCTTTTGAAACGTGAGCACGTCTCATCCTGCTCCACGGAGCGGACTCTGGAACGGAAGATGATCTTGGAGGCCTCCGAGGCAAAGTGCAAGGCTTGCTGGCTCTTCACCTCTTGGAGTTCCTCCTTGACATCGACCCCCATCGACTGCAGCCGGAGCAGATTCTGCATGTTTTTCTGGAGTCGAGACATTTCCCTCTGTTCCTTTCTAGCTTTCTGGGTGCCTTTGAGGATGAAAAACCTCTTGATGTTTCCCTTGATCGCTTCCCACCAGTGTGTCAGGGACTCAAAGAGGGGTTTCACGGTTCTCCAACCTTTGTAATCCCTCTTGAGCTCCTCAATGTTCTCTGGGGTCAGCAGTTGCACATTTAGCTTCCATGCCCCCCTGTCCATCCTCTGGTCCTTCTCTAAGTGGCAGTCAGCCAGTAGGAGGCAGTGGTCAGAGAAAAACACTGGCTTGACGTCAGTGGATCTGACTGTGAATGCACGGGACACAAACAGGAAGTCTATCCTGAAACGGATGGACCTGTCTGGCCGCGACCAGGTGTATCTACGCTGCGCTCCGTCTGCAGGGTTGCTGAAGACGTCGTGCAGCTTGGCATCCTTAACTGTTTCCATCAGGGATCTGGATGTAGCGTCCAATCTGCTGTCGGCCCTGCTGGATCGTCCAGCCGCATCGATGATGCAGTTGAAGTCACCGCCCAGAATGACCGGCCTGGAGGTCGCCAGCAGCAGTGGGAGCTGCTGAAAAACCTCCAGCCGCTCGACCCCTTGTGACGGGCCATACACGTTAATTAACCGGAGTGGAGCGTTCTTGTACATTACTTCTGCTACGAGGAGGCGCCCGCCCACCACCTCCTTAACCTCGGAGACGGTGAAGTTGCCTCCCCGCAGCAGAATACCCAGGCCGGAGGAACGAGAGTCGTTTCCGCCCGACCAGATCGATGGCCCATGGGACCACCATCGTGACCATTGCCTGTAGGAGCTGAGGTGCAGTATCGCACACTCCTGTAGAAACAACAGGTCAGCTTTGACCTTGGCAAGGTAGACCAAGGTCGCAACACATCGCATAGTAGATTTAATGCTACGCACATTTATGGATACAATCTTTAAACCCATTTTAAAGCATGTATCCTCCTACCAAACCCGTTGTCTCTGAGAGTCCCAGACCTTTAGTCTGCTCCTTCATACCCGTAGTGAGCTCAAATTGCTTCACTTTGGATGGGCTGAGGTAGTTCTCCTTGGCAGTGTTCTGCTCAGGTGGCATCTGGGGGTTCGCGTAGAGAGCGGGTTTTGAGATGACCTTTGCTGGAGAAGCTTCTGAAAACTCACCCCCTCTGGGGCGTTGCTGTTCCCGGCTTCCCGGAGCTGGGGTGCGATGATTGCCTCACTGCTCCCAGATTCCTGGGGCTGTGGTGCACTGGCCTCCTCAGGTTGCAGGCAATGTTGGGGTGCTCTGGTCTCCTTGTTGTCTCCAGTGTTCTGGAGCTCAGGTGTCTCGTCCTCCAACGCCCTGGAGCTTTGCCGCTTCTTCTGTCGGTGCCGCCCTGGCACTTCTTCATCCGAAGAGCTGCTGCCTTTGTCATCCATGTCGGATGGGAGACGCCTCTTGCCACTTGTCTGGGAAGTGGCTTTGCTTCTTCTTCGCTCCTTCTTCCTTTTGGCTCTCTTCACCGTCTGCCACTCCCCCTGCTGCTTTTCCACTGCTGCCTCCTCCTCCATTGATTCGCTGTCCTGAGGACTGGGAGGTTCAGGCGGTAGTGCTGTTGATTAGCTATCTGTTGCCTCAATCTCTTCCTCCACCTTGTCTCTCTCTGTGTCCTCCTTTGTCCCGTTGAGCTCCCTGGGGGCCTTGGTGGTTGGAGTGACACAAAGCATTTCTTCTGCTTCCCCCTCGTTGGCTTTGGCTGCCTGTGCGTAAGTACAGCAGCATTTGGGGCAGGTCCTGTAGAGCTGACCTGCCTCGCCACACAGGTTGCAGCACTTAGCCTGTTTGCAGTCTTTTGTCTGGTGCCCTTCCTGTTTGCAGATCTTGCAGAGGGAGGCGCTGCAGTTGGCCGCCACATGACCAACCTTGCCGCATGAGCGACAATGCTTGGATTGCCCAGCGTAGACCAGGTAGCCACGGTTTCCCCCGATAGCGAATCTGGAAGGAGGGTGGAAAATGGCTCCCTTACCGTCGGTCTTTAGCGTGACCTTAAACTGGCGTTTCCCTGTCCAGATCCCCAAGTCATCTCGAATCTCGGTGCCGCTCCCCACCTTATCGAAGTACCTGGTGAGGAAGGTGACCACGTCGGTGACAGGGACGAAGGGGTTGTACAGATGCACCGTCACCACCCAGTCCCATTGCAACGGCAGAGCAAAGAGCGGCTCCACCGTCAGGATCTTCATCTCTGGCAGGTCTCTCTTCTCCTCGAACACCCTCAGGAGCTGGACGCAGTCTGCCACCCGCTTGAACGTCACGTCGAAAAATCCAGCGCTGGGGAAGTCCTGCAGGGTGAAGATCTCTGGAGATTCAAAACCGCACGCCTTCAACAGGATCCTCCTGGCAAAGAAAGCCCGATCCATAGGTGATCCTCCTTCGCTGTCCTTCACCGTGACTTGGACGGTGTTAGATAACCCATGGTATGGGTTTCGATTGGTTATAGCCTTTGCTTCCCGACCTTGCCCTGGCAGAACCATGATCATGGTCTCTCCCCTGCCAGGTAAGTGTAACACCTAGTCATGGATAGCTGTATGTAGTTCCATTGAATAAAATAAACCAGTTGTTGTTTGAACATACGACCATCTCAGTAATCATTCCAAAGCTAGACTAACCAGTATACAATAAAGTTCACAGTAAAACAGGAGTCAAAACTAGCTTGCAAAAACAGCAAGGTTAACTCCCCTCATAACAATTTGTATTCACCGATAAGAAATATACACACCTAAAAATTGGTATTCTATGGTTCTTGCCTGTACATTAGCATTACTACCCCTGATAATTAAAACCACAATCAGATAAAAGAATGCTGGGCCTCAAATCTTATTATCTTACTGGACACTGTCCCTTGACTAAGCAGCAATGGCCAACATGACTGTTACATAAAGTCCAGTTTTCAGAAATAAATTCAAAATAACATTTCCCGGAAAATGGAAGGGCACCCTCATTATCATTGATGGCCCTTTCACCAGATATAGGAGAAATCTTCCATGTAACCATTAATTATACCTGGCAGAAAGAGGCCATGATCATGTTGTCCCTGCATGTGTGTAAGTTTTATTAAGTGTAATTTCTTCCCCTGGGGGTTTCAGCAAAGGCTTCGGCCTTTTGCCCTTGGTATTGGAAAGTCTTTGGTGGTTGTTTATTCTCTTTGAAAGGGCTTCAGTGCCTAACATCGGGAACTTAGAGGTGATGGCTGCAACCAGTCGAGCCCCAAACCAGGGGTATGTAACACCGTTAGGGTGCCGGTGAAAGACAGCGAAGGAGGCATACCCATTGGCTGTGCCTTCTTCGTTAAGAGAATCCTTTTGGAATCCTGTAGATTCAAAGCTGCAGTGATCTACTGTCTGCAGGACTTCCACATCGCTGGATACTTTGACGTCACCTTTAAGAATGTAGCTGCCTGCGTCAAGTTCCTGAAGGTGTTTGTGGAGGAGACCAGCTGCAGCCGAGAATCCTGACAGCTCAGCCACTGTTTTCTCTGCCATCGCAAGGAGACTGTGAGGTGACTGTACATCTCTACAAACCCCGTGTTCCCGTCAACGTGCCCACCTTCTTCGCCAGGTATGTCGACAAGGTTGGGAACTGCACCGAGGTCAAGGACACCTTCAGAATTTGGATCAGCAAACGGCAGGTCAAGGTCACACTCAAGATGGATGTTAAGGGAGCAATCCTCCACCCTCCCAGCAGCTTCTCTATCGTGGAATGCCACTGCTATCTTATCTATGTCGGACAGCCCAAAGTTTGTCACTTTTGTGGAAAATCTGGTCTTGAGGCGGCCAACTGCAGCACCATCATCTGCAAGAATTGCAAGCAGGAAGGGCACCAGACCAAGGACTGCAAGCTGTGTGGATGGGCAAACCACCTGCCCCAAACGCTCCCTCACTTATGCACAGGGTTTGAAAAACAAGGAGAGGTAGGCAGACGAAATAGAGAGTGCGACTACCACCAAGGGGACTCGCAAACCTCCACCCACCAACGCCTTCAGCGAGCAGATTGGGACAAAGGAGGAGACAGAGAGAGACAAGAGGAAGGAAAGGACTGAGGCAGCAGACGGCCAAATAACAGCACCATCCCCGAAACTCCCACTCCTCAGCAGAGCGAATCAATGGAGGAGGAACCAGCAGAGAGTCAACCAGGGGAGCGGCAGCTGCTGAAGAACAAAAAGAAGGGACCAAGAAGGGACCAAGCTACTTCCCAGCCAAGTGGCAAGAGGCATCTCCCATCCAACATGGATGACAGGAGCTGCTGCTCTTCAGATGAAGAAGGGCAAGGGCGGCACCCACAGAAGAAGTGGCAAAGCTCTAGAGAGGTGAAGGAGGAGACACCCCAGTACCAGGAAGCTGGGAGCAGCAAAGTACTCAGTGCACACCAACCCCGGGAAGCCTGGTGCAGCTAGGCCCCAGAGGGGGGATGGATCAGAGAGAACAATCCAAACCTTGCTCCTTGCATGTATCCCTGAACGGAAACTCTCCAATGGGACGGTTCAGGACAGTTTCCTCAGCCCATCACAACTGAGACAGTTTGCGAACACTGTGGGTATGCAGGAACAGATCCAGGACTGGAACTGTTAAAGACAACAGGTCTGGTAAGTGACTAAATGCTTTAATATGGTGATAAAAATTGTGTCCATTAACATGCGTAGCGTTAAACTTACTACGCGATGTGTAGCGACCTTGGATTAGCTTGCCAAGGTCAAAGCTGACCTGCTGTTTCAGCAGGAGTGTGAGATACTGCACCTCAGCTCCTACAGGCAATGGTCACTATGGTGGTCCCATGGGCCATCGATTTGGTTGGGAGGAAACGACTCATGTTCCTCTGGCCTGGGTGTTCTGCTACAAGGAAGCAGTTTCACCATCGCCGAGGTTAAGGAGGTGGTGGGCGGGCGTCTCCTTGTACCGGACGTATTGTACAAGAATGCTCCGCTCTGGTTAATTAACGTGTCTGCCCTGGCTCAAAACAGCAAGGGGATGGCCATAATTCAGCAGCTCCCACTAATGCTGGTGACTTCCAGGCTGGTCATTCTGGGCGGTGACTTCAACTGCATCATTGATGTGGCTGGACGATCCGGCAGGGCCGACAGCAGACTGGGCACCACGTCCAGACTCCTGATGGAAACTGTAAAAGATGCCAAGCTGCACAACATCTTCAGCAACCCTGCAGATGGAGATACACCTGGTCGTGGCCAGACAGGTCCAGCCGTTCCAGGATAGACCTCCTGTTTGTGTCCCGTACGTTCACAGTCAGATCCATCGACATCAAGCCAGTGTTCTTCTCTGACCACTGCCTCCTACTGATCGACTGTCACTTACAGGAAGACCAGGGGGTTGGCAGGCGGACATGGAAGCTGAATGTGAAATTGTTGACCCCAGAGAACACTGAGGAACTCAAGAGGGATGACAAAGGTTGGAGAACCGTGACACCCCTCTGAGTCCCTGACGCACTGGTGGGAACGATCAAGGAGAACATCAAGAAGTTTTTCATCCTCAAAGGTGTTCAGGAAGTTGGAAAGGAACAGAGGCAAATGTCCGACTCCAGAAAAACATGCAGAACCTGCTCCGGCTGCAGTCGATGGGGGTCAATGTCAAGGAGGAACTCCAAGAAGTGAAGAGCCAGCAAGCCTTGCTCTTTGCCTCAGAAGCTTCCAAGATCATCCTTCGGTCCAGGGTCCGCTCCATGGAGCAGGATGAGACGTGTTCACATTTCTTCTTCCAAAAGGTAGAGAGAGAGAGCTCTGTAATCAGCAGCCTGAAGGAAGAAGACTGTTCAGTAAAGTCATCACAGTCTGACATTTTGAGGACCAGCGAATCCATTTATGCCGGATTGAATGACATGAAGCCTACAGACAGCGCAGCCTCCCAGTCCTTCCTGTCCTCTATCACGGAGGTCTTAAACAACAGTATATGGGAGAGGGCTCATAATCCAGTTAGGTGTCCTTGGGTCTAGCTCCCTCTGACTGAAGTTGATGGGAATTAAGCAGAAGGTACATTGGTCTTTGAATAAACTTAAAATATTAATAAAGGCCCATATATGATGTAGGCCAATACATCATAGCCCTATCTCTCCCTCATGTGGGAATGTACTTTGACTGTACTTGAACCATCTCCTCTATAAAGGTGGTTCATTGATCCATTACAGTTTTGTCTGCCAATTTTTGATTCCAGTTGACAGTACCTGTGATGGATCCATTCCATTTAGGATAATTAGTCACTTGTCCTGACTGCAGGAAGTAAATGCTTTATGGTAGCTAATCGCTTGCCTTTGCTGCAGAAATTAATTACTTGACCTATTGTGGTAGTTAATTAACTGCTCTGGCGCAGTAGTTAATTGCTTGGTCTGGTTATAGTAGTTAATCATTCAGCCTGATTGTTGACCACCACACAGTCCCTGTGGAGACAATATCTTATCTTCACATTAAGGATACCCTCCATCATGTCGTGTGACACTATCATCGTGCAAAATGGGTTAGAATTCAAACAGATCTAGCAACCAAGACTGAACAATCATGAGGCGCTATGGGTCATCAGCAGCAGCAGAATTGTACTCAACCACAATCTGTAACCTCGGCCCAACATATCCCCCATTCTACCATGACCATCAAGCTAGGGAAACAACTCTGGTTCAGGGAGGAGATAAGGAGAGTATGCTTGGAACAGCACCAGGCATACCTAAAAAAAAAGGATTGCCAACTTGAATAAGCTACAACAGCATAAGCAGCAAGTGATGGACAGAGCTAAGTAATTGCACAACCAATGGATCACATCTAAGCTCTGCAGTCCTGCCACATCCAATGGTAATGGACAATTAAACAACTCACTAGAGGAGGAGGCTCCACAAATATCCCCGTCCTCAATGATGGAGGAGCCCAGCACATCAGTGCAAAAGATAAGGCTGAAGCATTTTCAATAATCTTCAGCCAGAAGTGCCGAGTGGATGATCATCTCAGCCTCCTCCGGAGATGAGCGATGCCTTTATTCACTTGGAAGTGTTGGTTTGTTCAATGACCCAAAACCACATTGGCCTTTCATAGGAGGTCTCTCAAAACTTCAGTAACTGTTGCTAAATTCGAACTGAATTTACCAACCTGATTGACCATTCTGAGGAACCTTTCGACATCAGTAACGCATTTTGGTAGTGGAAAGTCATTGCTGGCTTTTGTCTTTTGAGGGTCTACAATTATGCCCTTTCATCGTATGATGTGTCCCAAGAATTTAATGGTAGTTTTTGCAAATTCACATTTTTCATTTAAGCTGAGACCTGCCTCTCGTAGTCTTTCAGAACTTCACAAATCCTGTGACCATGCTCCTGTCTTGTGGCTCCATGGATAAGCACATCATCCATGTGAAAAATTACTCTGTTTTCCTTCCAGAGTGTTTGACATAGTTCACTAGAATATCTCCAGAGCTCATGATATCCCAGAGGGAAGATGGTAAAAGCAGAAAAGATGGGAATAAATGTTGTTAACAGCCTGGACTCCTGGCCGAGGGGTATTTGCCAAAACCTGCAATTAGCATCAAGTTTAGTGAAGAGGCAAGTTGGCAAGTTTTGCCAAGCTCTCATCCACAGAGGGCAGTGGATGGATTTCCCTCTGGATGTCTTCATTTAATTGCGTGAGGTCTATGCAAAGCCTGAGCTGACTATTCAGCTTGAGGAGTGTTACGAGTCCCAAACACCAGCTTGTTGGTTCTGTGATGGGTGATATAACACAGAGAAAGGGGAGCAGGAATAGATCACACAGCCCATTGAGCCTGCTCCACCATTCAATACGATCATGGCTGATCTTGGGCTTCAACTCCATTTTCCCACCTGCTCCCCATATCCCTTGATTCGTGAGACACCAAAAATCTCTCTATCCCAGCCTTAAATATATTCAATGATGGAGCATCCACAACCCTCTGGGTAGAGAATCTCAAAGATTCACCACCCTTTGAGTGAAGTAACTTCTCATCTCAGTCCAAAATGATCGGCTCCTTATCCTGAAACAGTGCCCCTGTGTTTTAGATCCCCCGACCAGCGGAAACAATCTCCCTGCGTCCACCCTAACAAAGCCCCTTCAGAATTTTCAATTGGTTTCAATGAGATTGCCTCTCATTCTTCTAATCTCCAGAGAATATAAACCCAATTTATTCAGCCTCTCATCATAGGACAACCCCCTCACCCCAGGGACCAATTTAGTGAATTTTCACTGTAGCGCCTCCAGTGCAAGTATATCCTTTCTTAAAATGCAGAGACCAAAACTGTACACAGTTTTACAAAACTGTATTCCAGATGCGATCTCACCAAAACCATGTACAACTATAATAAAACTTATTTATTCTTGTACTTCAATCCCCCTGCAATAAAGGTCAACATGCCAGTTTCCTTCCTAATTGCTTGCTGCACCTGCACGCTAACTTTCTGCGTTACTTGTATGAACACACTATACAGCATTCTGTTGAGTTCCTCTTTAACTTTTGGCAGCAATGGGTGTGGTACCCTCCTGGGGGTGTTTAGACATACAGGCTGAGCATCTGGAAGCAATGTAATATGGTATTCATGTTTGAGCTCACCAAGCCCCTGAAAGAGTTCTGGGAATTCTTGGCAGAATTCTGTCCCAGTGTCATGTTGTAGGATTTTGTCCATTTTTTTGCAGAATGCCCAGTTGAATACATGCATTTCTGCTCAGCAACAAAATACTTCAAATGTGCAAGATCTCGAGGGTCTGTGTAACCTGTCACCCCTTGTGGCAAAGGGCGGTGGTTATCTCACAGATTCATGCCACCCTGAAGTTTGAAGTTTAATGTTTGCTGGCTGCATGGGAATTGTGTTGAGCAATGTCAGATGTTCAGTCAGCATTGCAACAACCGCTCCAGTGTCAAATTTAAAGCCAGTTTTAAAGCACTTAACTTCCAAAGTGATGGACCAACAGTCTTATTCATGGTCCTTTATTTCTCCAAGGAAATGCGTAATGGCATTTCTTTGGTTCTGCCCATTATTTGGAGTTATTTGTGTATTGCAGATATTTTGTTACTTTCTTCCCTTAGTGGAATTTTTAAATTTACAGAACTGCTTGAAGTGTCCTGTCTTTCCATGTTGGAAACACTCTGCGCCCCCTGCTGGGCAATCTGTGCTGCTTTTTTGCACCACAGCGTAAGCACCTCAAGATGGCCGCTGTAGGGATTCCCATCTTTTTGGTGGGCTTTTAAGTGGACGGGGCTGCTGTCTTTGGGCCTAAGCAATAGGCAGATGCATCTGAAGCCTTGGTGCGTTGATGGATGAGAGGCCGATTTCACTCCGTGTTCAGCCTGCCTAATGTATTGAAGCGCTTGATCGAGAATAAGGCCGTCTTTTGTCTGTAAAAAACCTGACAGCTTTTCATTGCGAATTCCAATGACAATATGGTCATGAATAAGTTCACCTTTCAATGTCCCCTACTTGCAACAACTGGCTAGCCTATACAGGTCTGTAAGGAACAATTCAACGGATTCTCCTGGCCTTTGGGAACTCTGATTAGATCACGCTCTCTCAATGATGAGTTCTATTTCGGATGAAAATATTCTTATGAATGCTTTTAGGACAGTTTCAAAATCTCCAGTGTCTCCTCTACACCCTGTCTCAGGAAGACATTGTCAGCGATAGGCCCCACTGCATAAAGGAACAAAATAATCTGGTGCCTCTGCTCTTTGGCATGCAAACCTAATGCTGCTTGACACCTCAGGAAGTGTTTCATCCACAATTCATGGTATGCATCACTCAGTCATTACCATAATTAATAACTCATTATACTACAGAGGGGGAGGGTGCGGTGGGGGTGGTGAGGGAGGATGTTGTGGGGGAGAGGGCAGGAGTGAGGAGTTGTAGGGGAGGGTGTGGGGGTTGTATGAATGAGGTTATGAGGGAGAAGGTGGGGGTGGGTGTTATGGGTGAGAGGGTGATTGGGGTGTGGGCTGTGAAGGAGGGGGTGAATGGTGATGGGAATGAAACACAGGATTTAATCTTTTATGTTCCGCACAAGGTGAATCTTTGTGATATTATCTGGGGCAGCAATGTAAGTGGCTGGCCTGGCGAGGGGTGCCCAATCTTCAACCTCCTGCTCCTACTTCTTCTTCCCATCTGAAGATGAGTCTAGGTCCCTCTGTCCCCCTCCACCTGAAAGCCCCCATTCTGTACATGTGCTGACCCCAGCAGCACTGATTGTTGGTGCTGTGGATGGTAATAGTTCTGAAGAGGATTCGAATCCTAGCCCCTATTTGGGACTATTCTGGATCAGGCGTGCTCCTCGGATGATCACTCTCACTTAAGGTTGAGAAAAACAGGGCCTACCGACACTCAAATGGGTCTGAAGAACTGATCTAACTCTCCCTGAAGGAAAGGAACCACCAAAGAATATTCCCACTCTCCAGTTGGTCTTTTTAAGAAGTTTTAGCCAGATTATATCACCTCGGATATGATAGGGGTCCGGAAATCTCTCCTCTACGCTCCTTTATGCAATGTACTTCTCCACTGAAGAGCATACGGAGATGGGTTTTGAGTTTGGATAGAGGAGACTACATGAGATAATTTTCTAAATTATATAAAAGTTTATTAAAGAACTAAAAGTGCAATTTACCTTTAATGACAATTCAATTGCAACTTGACAGTTCTAGGAAAAGTAAGTATAATCTTGTTTCTAATAAGTCTTATTAATGTTACAGAGAGATATTTATGATATTCATCAGTATTTAAAGTAGTATTTAGCTTAAATCCCTGAGTACAAAGTTACTGAGTTTAGCAAGATACCTCTATCCCAATTAAAGGGGAAACTGCCATCACTACACTACAACAGTGAAACCTTTACTAGAGAGGCACTGGTGTGAATCCAATGAATCTAAAAATCCTACTGTGCACTTCCAATATTTATAGGTAAAAGAATTGAACCTTCAGGAGGCATACTGAGCACTCATGCTTTGTTTTTCATCAACATCCTTCATTTGAATCAACACCTTTCATGCAAACAGGACACTGATAGCTACAAATTGTGGTCACTACACTCAGTTTACAGGGTTCAGTTAAAAAGCTATTTAGGGTCATCCTTAAGGTTGTCCATTGTTAGATTGTGGTATCTTACAACTTATCAATGCCTTGCTGAGTTGATGTAGAGACCAGTTCCTGTTCTTTTCAGAACTGCCTTGTGCTAGAGCATATACCATATTCTGTGGGCAGAATTTTACGGCCCCATTTCAGCGGGGACGGGGCCATAAAATACGGCGAGACATTCTAAACCTCATTGGTGATAGCAGGAACGTAAAATCCTGCTGTCGTAAAATTCTTCCCTATGTTTGGTGATCAATGCTGTAAGGAAGACAGGGACCCGGAGATAATAGATTTATTGGTGAATGTTGCAGAATGAAGACAAAACATCAGGCCCACCTTTTACAAAATAGGGGGGAGGCCATTCGGCCCTTTGGGCCTGTTCCACCAATCAATATGATCATGACTGATCAACCTCAGCTCCACCTTTCCACACTATCCCCAAATCATTTAGTATCCAAAAATCTATCAACCTCTGTCTTGAATATACTCAAACTGAACATACATGGCTCTATGGGGTAGAGAATTTCAAAGATTCACGACTCTTTGAGTGAAGAAATTTCTCCACATCTCTATCCTAAATGGCCAATTCCTTCTTCTGAGACTGTGTCCCTTAGTTCTGGATTCTTCAGCCAGTGGAAGTATTTTCTCAGCATCTAACCTGTTAAGCCCCTTGGAAGCTCTATATGTTTCAATGAGATTACCTCTCATTCTTCTAAACACAAGGGAATATAGGTCTAGTCTACTCAGCCTCTCCTCATAGGACATTCCCCTCATCCCAAGAATAAACTGAGTGACTCTTCGATCCACTCCCTCTAGGGGAAATATATCCTTCCTTACGTAAGGAAACCAAAACTGCACAAAGTACTCCAGGTGTAGCCTCACCAATGCTCGGTATAGTTGTAGGAAGACTCCTTTATTCTTGTACTCCAATCCCTTTGTATCAAAAGCTAAAATACCATTTGCTTTCCAAATTGCTTGCTGCAGCTCCATGTTAACTTTCTGTTATTCATGTACTATTATGAAGAAGATTAGGGAGTTATCCCCAGTGTCCTGACAACTATCTCGAACACATTTCCATAGTCAAAAGCTTCAAATTCTTCACACTTGTTACAGCAGGTGTACTCATAGACAACATCTCCTAATTATCCATTTACAACAACAACACCATCTCTACAGTCTCATTATTGCAGTAAAACATCTCAATCGATGTTCCTGTAGTCTGTGTGGTCTTGTGGCTGTGTAAGTAACTCAGAAATTCCCACACAGGGTGAGCACAAGTCGGTCCCTCTAATTTACCGGGTGTGTGTGGCTGTGCAAAGAAATTTAAAGGGCCCACACACATAAATAACTAGGCTGCACACGGCAACAGAAATCAAATTACAGGGAACATTGTTCCCAAGGCTTCACCAGAGTGTAACCAGACAAAACCTGACACATTAGAAGATATCAGGGCAGCTGATTAAAAGCTTGGTCAAAGAGGTAGGTTTTAAGGGATGTCTTAATAGAGGAAAGAGACGTAGAGGCACAAAGAGATTTAGCGATGGTTTTCCAGAGTTTAGGATCTTGGGGCAATATTGCCAATGGTGGAGTGATTCAAATCAGGGATGTTCAAGAGGCCTGAATTAGAGGGGTACAGATATGCTGGAGGGTTGTGGAGCTGGAGGAGATTACAGAGATAGGGAGGGGAGAGGCCATGGAGAGATTTGTAAACAAGGAGGTTGAATTTCAAAATCGAGGCATTTCTTAACTGGGAGCCAAAGTAGTTCAGTGAGCACAGGAATGAGATGGTGGAACAGGATTTGGTGTGAGGTAAGATGGGGCAACAGAGTTCTGGGTGACTTCGCATTTACAGAGGGCAGAATGTGAGAGGCTGGCAGAGAGTCCATTGGAATAGTCAAAGTCTAGCGGTAACAATGGCATGGATGAGGGTTTCAGCAGCAGATAAGCTGAAGGACAGGCAGAGTCAGGCGATGTTATGGAGGTGGAAATGAATAGTCTTAGTGATTGTGCAAACACGGTTGGAAGCTCATGTCTGTGTCAAATATGACATCGAGATTGTGAACAGTCTGGTTCTGACTCAGACAGTTGCCAAGGAGAGGGGTGGAGTCAGTGGCTCAGGATTGGAGTCTGTGGCAGGAAGTGAATACAATAGCTCCAGTCTTCCCAATATTTAATGGACAGATTCTGCTCATCCAGTGCTAGAAATCAGACAAGCAAACTGAGAATTCAGACAGTGAAAGGATTGAAGTAGAACTGGGGGTTGTCAATGTGAATGTGAAAACAAATGCTATGTTTTCAGGCGATGTCCCCACGGAACAACATGGAGATGAGAAAAAGGAGGAGGCCAGGGATAGATCCTTGGGGACAGCAGAGATAACAGTGCAGAAATGGAAAGAGAAGCCAATGCAAGTGATTCTCTGATTACGATTAGATAGATAAGAATGGAACCAGGTGAGTGCAGTCCCACCGAGCTGGACAACAGTGAAGAGGCGTTGGAGGAGGATGATGTGATCAAGCAAGTCGAGGAGGATGAGGAGATATGGTTAACTACGTCACAGTCACACCGGATGTTATTTGTGACTTTGCTAAGAGCCTGTTCAGTAATGTGACAGTGACCTGATTGGAGGGATTCAGATATAGAGTTCTAGAAAAGATGGGAACAGATTTGGGAGGTGACAACACATTCAAGGACTTTGGAGAGGAAAGGGAGGTGGGAGATGGGACGGTCGTTTGCAAGGACGGAGGGGTCAAAGGTTGATGCTTTGAGGAGAGGGTGATGATGGCAAATTCAAAGGAGAGATGGACAAAACCTGAAAAGAGAGAACTGTTTACTACATCGGCCAACACGGGGGCCAAGAGGGGATATTGGGTGATCGGCAGTTTAGTGAGAATAGGGATGAAGGAGCAGGTGGTGGGCAATGGGGAGAGAAATCTTGGGTCCTGGTGCTTCTCCAGTTTCCAGGCCCCGATTTGACAACCCCCTCCCCCAACTTTAACCTACTCACTCAATTGTGCATGACATTTTTATTCCCCTTTCAAGATTCACCAATCAATTCACCAAATAATCACAGAAAGGTTCTAGTAAAATGCTAACTTACATTGTTGGCATCTGGTTACAAATATTGTCCAATATATATGCAGCATGGGTCATTAATATTAAGTGCATCAATGATATAATGCAGTGTTAGTTTGTGTGTGCCCTATAGCATCTCCCACTGCGACTATTAAACCAAGAGTACACATTTTACCTTAACAGCATGGTGCAATACTGTTAATTTGATGAGAAAATATCCCATTAGTTATTTCTAACACTGTGTGTTCTGCACATTGCACTATATTTGGTGGAACAATTCAATACTTGTAACCCAGATAAACTGCACACGATCTTTTCCATTCTGTATAAAAATAAAAAGATTTTCTCCAGCCTCAGTGCATGATGTTATTCAGTATAATTATTTTATACAAGGAGTATAATTGGATTCTATCTTATCAGTAATCTCACAGGGTAGAAAGGTCAAATGGCTCCTGAGCAACAAAGTGGGATGATTGAATAACATAGGACCTCACTAACAGTGAGAAGTATTGGAGCCCTCAGGTGTCTCTGTGCACCACAACTTTAAGAGGCCAGAGGACAAAGACTGAAAGGTTCACAGTTGTATCCATGTTTTCATGATCAGCAAGTCTGAAGACTCTGCTGATTTCTACTTCTCACTATAATACATTTTCAATGTCTACTATGCAACACAACTTTATAACAATATTTAATTTCTTAGAAAAATCATAAAAGGACCAAGATGGAGTGGGATAATAGGTAAGTAGACAAAAGGATGAGGTTGAAGTCAATGGAAAAACTTTTGAGAATCATGTGCAGTGTAAAACAGGTTACTGATTCACTATGACCACATGACACACTCCTGTCCTGACAATTTCACCCCACAAAGCCTGCTCACAGTAAACTTCCCTTAACAACAAAATAAACAAAATTCCAACCTCTGTTGGCAAGATAATTACAAATGCCATCTAGCCCAGCTCATCTCATCCATCCAGAATGACCTATGAAGATACATATTAGGAACAACAATAAGCTATTCAGACCCTTGAGTCTGTCCTGCCATTTTATAACATTGCCTACATTATACCAGTGACTACAATTCAAAAATACTAAATTGGCTATAAAACGATTTGGGACATCATGAAAGGTGCTGCATAAATGTATGTTTTGTCTTTCATTACATTTGTGTTCAGTAGACAGAATGACAGTAGCTCTAAGGATAATTAATTCTCTAAGAATAGTAAATCACAGAGCAATCAACTGGTTTTAGGGAAATAGCTACAAAGAAATCACTATAATTACAAGTCAATTCAACTCTGTAGCTAATACAACCTTACCATTCTGGCTTCCCTTTTATGCTAATGACACTATCCCCACGATTTGCAAATCAGGTATCTACCAGCAGCTCAGGAAAATGTACATTGAATTGTTATTCTGAAGTTTTCAAAGAATGATACAAAAATTCAGTACAGCCTTAATTCAAGAACTGGATTATTTTTCATAAAATCATAGAAAAGTTACAAAAGTTACTTAAAACTGACAGCCCAGCCACCATCCACCTTCCCCTCATGCCCACCACCCCCCTCATCCCTCTGCCTTCCCTTCAGCCACCACCTCCCCCCTCAACCCCCACCTCTTTCCCCTTATCCCGATGGTGTTTCATGTGGTCCAGTCAGATCTGATGGTGAATGGCTAAACCATTTATGCATCATATCCTTTCATAGTTACATAGAAAGAGGCCAATCAGTCCATTGTGTATTCGCCGGCCAAAAAAGAAAAAGTGAAAAACTAGCTGCCCATTCTAATCCCACTTTCCAGCCCCTGGCCCATAGCCTTGCAGGTTACAGCACTTTAGGTGCAGATCCAGGTACCTGTTAAATGAGCTGAGGGTTTCTGCCTCCACTACCAAACCAGGCAGTGAATTCCAAACACCCACCACCCTCTGGGTGAAGACGATTTTCATAATGTCCCTTCTAACCCTTCTACCAATCACCTTCAACCTATGCCCCCAGTAACTGACCCCTCTGCTAGAGGAAACAGGTCTTTCCTGTCTACTCTATCTAAGTCCCTCATAGTTTTAAACACCTCAGTTAGGTCATTCCATAGCCTCCTCTGTTCTAAGGAAAACAACTCTAGCCTATCCAATCTCTCCTCATAGCTGCAATTTTCAAGCCCTGGCAACATTCAACATTCCCCTTCCCCCAGAAGCTGTCATACAGATTGTGTTGTACACTATGAATTTACAGCCTACCTGGGGTGAACTGAGGATGGAGTAGAGATTTGTAAAACCTTTCTTTAAGCAACCTCCTAGTGACAAATAGGGATTTCATTCCCAGACTTTGCAAAGTAATAAAACAGACAAAGGTGAGTCAACACTCTGTTCTGCATCACTCCTGGTTTTTAGTTTCTTACATTTATTTTGATGAGGCCCAAGATTCTCAAGCCTCTGGCATGACATCAGAATTGTGTCTATTTTACTGCATAATGACAATTTGGACTGTTATTTATATGTTGGTTTAAATTCAAAAGAGAATTTTAAGAATGTACAATATTTAATTTTGTGCTACTAAGCCTTAAAACTGACACCCCAGCCACCATCCACCTCCCCCTCATGCCCACCACCCCTCTCATCCCTCTGCCTTCCCTTCAGCCACCACCTCCCCCATCAACCCCCACCTCTTTCCCCTTATCCCGATGGTGCTTCATGTGGTCCAGTCAGATCTGATGGGGAATGGCTAAACCATTTATGCATCATATCCTTTCAAGACTGCCTCTTACCCAAAAGACAGCACCTCAGGCAGTGCAGCACTCTTTCAATATCGCACAAAAGTATCAATCTAGATTGTTGCGTGAATATCCTGGAATGAGTCTTGAACTCATGACTTTCTAACTCTGAGGTAAATGGGGAACAGAGAGACAACAGGAGAGAGTCTGGAGTTAAAGTCATAAGTCCCATAGTGGGTTAATGTAGATGTGAGTTGATGGAGTCAGTCTGAAACACTGATGAACTGTTATCCAAGTTCAGAGACAGGTATGGTAGTGAGTGAAAGTGTTTGAATGGTAGATTATCAGAGGACATTCTGACGGAGCGAGGTATTTCAATTGGAATGAAGGTGAGGAAAGGTGAGGAATCGATGGTGAGTCGGGAAGAAAAGGTTGGGGAAGTTGGAAGTCACAATACGATCCAGAGACAGTGAAGAAATGCGCTTTTGCCCAGGAGAATGAAACTTTAGCCAGGATGCAACTTGCATCTGAAGCTGAAACAACTTTTTTTAACCACATCCTGTTCGACACACTCTTCTGGAGAGGACAGTTGCTGCTTGTTGCCAGTTATAAATTTTACCTGATTTGTACCCACACAGTCACCCACTCCCTGTCCAATATCCCGCTGTCTAGATTTTTCTCCATGTCTTATCTGTGATGCCCAAATCTTGTGTCCACTGGAGTGGAAGAAAGGACGGAATGAATAAATAACGTCAGAATTAATGAAGAATCAGAGTAACAGAAACACATCAAATATTTATAACTCAAGCCATCCAAAAATTTCTGCATTTCAGACAGGAACTCCAGCGCTCCCTCTGCAGGTAAATCATGGAATTGTCAGGACTGGAGCTGCAGCGCTCCCTCTGCAGGTAAATCATGGAATTGTCAGGAATGGAACTCCAGTGCTCCCTCTGCAGGTACAACATGCAATTGTGTGGACAGGAACTCGAATGCTCCCTCTGCAGGTACATCATTGAATTTTCAGGACAGGAGCTCCAGCGCTCTCTCTGCAAGTAAATCATGGAATTGTCAGGACAGGAACTCCAGTGCTCCCTCTGCAGGTAAATCATGGAATTGTCAGGACAGGAACTCCAGTGCTCCCTCTGCAGGTACATCATGGAATTGTGTGGACAGGAACTCGAGTGTTCCCTCTGCAGGGAAATCACGGAATTGTGAGGCAGGAGCTCCAGCGCTCTCTCTGCAGGTAAATCATGGAATTGTCAGGACAGGAGCTCCAGTGCTCCCTCTGCAGGTACAGTCATGGAATTGTCAGGACAGGAGCTCCAGTGCTCCATCTGCAGGTAAATCATGGAATTGTCAGGACTGGACCTCCAGTGCTCCCTCTGCAGGTACATCATGGAATTGTCAGGACAGGAGCTCCAGTGCTCCCTCTGCAGGTAAATTATGGAATTGTCAGGACTGGAGCTTCAGCGCTCCATCTGCAAGTAAATCATGGAATTGTCAGTACAGGAGCTCCAGTGCTCCCTCTGCAGGTAAATCATGGAATTGTGAGGACTGGAGCTCCAGTGCACCCTCTGCAGGTAAATCGTGGAATTGTGAGGACTGGAGCTCCAGTGCTCCCTCTGCAGGTAAATCATGGAATTGTCAGGACTGGGCCTCCAGTGCTCCCTCTGCAGGTACATCATGGAATTGTCAGGACAGGAACTCCAGTGCTGCCTCTGCAGCTAAATCATGGAATTGTCAGGACAGGAACTCCAGCGCTCCCTCTGCAGGTAAATCACGCAATTGTCAGGACAGGAGCTCCAGCGCTCCATCTGCAAGTAAATCATGGAATTGTCAGGACAGGAACTCCAGTGCTCCCTCTGCAGGTACATCATGGAATTGTGTGGACAGGAACTCCAGTGCTCCCTCTGCAGGTACATCATTGAATTTTCAGGACAGGAGCTCCAGCGCTCCCTCTGCAGGTAAATCAAGGAATTGTGAGGACAGGAGCTCCAGCGCTCTCTCTGCAGGTAAATCATGGAATTGTCAGGACAGGAGCTCCAGTGCTCCCTCTGCAGGTACAATCATGGAATTGTCAGGACAGGAGCTCCAGCGCTCTCTCTGCAGGTAAATCATGCAATTGTCAGGACAGGAGCTCCAGTGCTCCCTCTGCAGGTAAATTATGGAACTGTCAGGACTGGGCCTCCAGTGCTCCCTCTGCAGGTACATCATGGAATTGTCAGGACAGGAACTCCAGTGCTCCCTCTGCAGCTAAATCATGGAATTGTCAGGACAGGAACTCCAGCGCTCCCTCTGCAGGTAAATCATGGAATTGTCAGGACAGGAACTCCAGCGCTCCCTCTGCAGGTAAATCATGGAATTGTCAGGACTGGAGCTCCCGTGCTCCATCTGCAAGTAAATCATGGAATTGTCAGTACAGGAGCTCCAGTGCTCCCTCTGCAGGTACAATCATGGATTGTGAGGACTGGAGCTCCAGTGCACCCTCTGCAGGTAAATCGTGGAATTGTGAGGACTGGAGCTCCAGTGCTCCCTCTGCAGGTAAATCAAGGAATTGTGAGGACAGGAGCTCCAGCGCTCTCTCTGCAGGTAAATCATGGAATTGTCAGGACAGGAGCTCCAATGCTCCCTCTGAAGGTAAATCATGGAATTGTCAGGACTGGACCTCCAGTGCTCCCTCTGCAGGTACATCATGGAATTGTCAGGACAGCAACTCCAGTGCTCCCTCTGCAGGTGCATCATGGAATGGTCAGGACAGGAGCTCCAGCGCACCCTCTGCAGGTCCACCTGGAATTGTCAGGACTGGAGCTCCAGTGCTCCCTCTGCAGGTAAATCATGGAATTGTCAGGACAGGAGCTCCAGTGCTCCCTCTGCAGGTAAATCATGGAATTGTAAGGACTGGACCTCCAGTGCTCCCTCTGCAGGTACATCATGGAATTGTCAGGGCAGGAACTCCAGTGCTCCCTCTGCAGGTACATCATGGAATTGTCAGGACAGGAGCTCCAGCGCACCCTCTGCAGGTAAATCATGGAATTGTCAGGACAGGAGCTCCAGCGCACCCTCTGCAGGTAAATCATGGAATTGTCAGGACAGGAACTCCAGCGCTCCCTCTGCAGGTCCACCATGGAATTGTCAGGACAGGAACTCCAGTGTTCCCCATGCAGGTACAATCATGGAATTGTCAGGACAGGAACTCCAGTGCTCCCTCTGCAGGTACATCATGGAATTGTGTTGACAGGAACTCCAGTGCTCCCTCTGCAGGTAAATCATGGAATTGTCAGGACTGGAGCTCCAGCGCTCCATCTGCAAGTAAATCATGGAATTGTGAGGACTGGAGTTCCCGAGCGCACCCTCTGCAGGTAATCCGTGGAATTGTGAGGACTGGAGCTCCAGTGCTCCCTCTGCAGGTAAATCAAGGAATTGTGAGGACAGGAGCTCCAGCGCTCTCTATGCAGGTAAATCATGGAATTGTCAGGACAGGAGCTCCAGTGCTCCCTCTGCAGGTAAATCATGGAATTGTCAGGACTGGTCCTCCAGTGCTCCCTCTGCAGGGACATCATGGAATTGTGAGGACAGGAGCTCCAGCGCTCTCTCTGCAGGTAAATCATGGAATTGTCAGGACAGGAGCTCCAGTGCTCTCTCTGCAGGCAAATTGTGGAATTGTGAGGACTGGAGCTCCAGTGCTCCCCCTGCAGGTAAATCAAAGAATTGTGAGGACAGGAGCTCCAGCGCACCCTCTGCAGGTCCACCATGGAATTGTCAGGACTGGAGCTCCAGTGCTCCCTCTGCAGGTAAATCATGGAATTGTCAGGACTGGAGCTCCAGCGCTCCATTTGCAAGTAAATCATGGAATTGTGAGGACTGGAGCTCCATTGCTCCCTCTGCAGGTAAATGATGGAATTGTCAGGACTGGACCTCCAGTGCTCCCTCTGCAGGTACATCATGGAATTGTCAGGACAGGAACTCTAGTGCTCCCTCTGCAGGTACAATCATGGAATTGTCAGGACAGGAACTCAAGTGCTCCCTCTGCAGGTACATCATGGAATTGTGTGGACAGGAACTCGAGTGCTCCCTCTGCAGGTACATCATTGAATTGTCAGGACAGGGGCTCCAGTGCTCCCTCTGCACGTAAATCATGGAATTGTCAGGACAGGAGCTCCAGTGCTCCCTCGGCAGGTAAATCGTGGAATTGTGAGGACTGGAGCTCCTGCGCTCCCTCTGCTGGTAAATCAAGGAAATGTGCGGACAGGAGCTCCAGTGCTCCCTCTGCAGGTAAATCATGGAATTGTCAGGACTGGACCTCCAGTGCTCCCTCTGCAGGTACATCATGGAATTGTCAGGACAGGAACTCCAGTGCTCCCTCTGCAGGTACATCCTGGAATGGTCAGGACAGGAGCTCCAGCGCACCCTTTGCAGGTAAATCATGGAATTGTCAGGGCAGGAACTCCAGCGCTCCCTCTGCAGGTCCACTATGGAATTGTCAGGACTGGAACTCCAGCGCTCCCTCTGCAGGTAAATCACGGAATTGTCAGGACAGGAGCTCCAGCGCTCCATCTGCAAGTAAATCATGGAATTGTCAGGACAGGAACTCCAGTGCTCCCTCTGCAGGTACAATCATGGAATTGTCAGGACAGGAACTCCAGTGCTCCCTCTGCAGGTACATCATGGAATTGTGTGGAATGGAACTCGAGTGCTCCCTCTGCAGGTACATCATTGAATTTTCAGGACAGGAGCTCCAGCGCTTCCTCTGCAGGTAAATCATGGAATTGTCGGGACTGGAGCTCCAGCACTCCATCTGCAAGTCAATCATGGAATTGTGAGGACTGGAGCTCCAGCGCTCCCTCTGCAGGTAAATCATGGAATTGTCAGGACAGGAACTCCAGTGCTCCCTCTGCAGGTAAATCATGGAATTGTCAGGACAGGAGCTCCAGTGCTCCCTCTGCAGGTAAATCATGGAATTGTCAGGACTGGAGCTCCAGCGCTCCATCTGCAAGTAAATCATGGAATTGTCAGGACAGGAGCTCCAGTGCTCCCTCTGCAGGTAAATCATGGAATTGTCAGGACAGGAGCTCCAGTCCACCCTCTGCAGGTAAATCATGGAACTGTGATGACTGGAGCTCCAGTGCTCCCTCTGCAGGTAAGTCAAGGAATGGTGAGGACAGGAGCTCCAGCGCTCTCTCTGCAGGTTAATCATGGAATTGTCAGGACAGGAGCTCCAGTGCTCCCTCTGCAGGTAAATCATGGAATTGTCAGGACTGGACCTCCAGCGCTCTCTCTGCAGGTAAATCATGGAATTGTCAGGACAGGAGCTCCAGTCCTCCCTCTGGAGGTAAATCATGGAATTGTCACGACAGCAAGTCCTTAAATGTTCAATAATTTTATATTATTAAATCACTTCTGTTAGTCATCAAGGTGTGGGATGATAAGTCTATATTCATTTTCTATTTCAAGCATAGTAAAGACCTCTAGATTAGGTGCAGCATGGGGTTAGATACAGAGTAAAACCCTCGACACTGTCCCCATTGTAATGATAATTGCTGATTGTGGTTGTGGGCTCCAGTATGTAATGATAATTGCTGATTGTGGTTGTGGGCTCCAGTATTAGATACTATACGGTATTCTGTACTATATATGGGGGCATCTGACCTGGGTATTCAAGGTCAGATAGCACATGTTGGAGCTTGTCTTGATAGAATTCAGTTACTGCAGATATGTGTTCATGTAAGGAAAATGTGTTATCAATAAAATTAGCTTAGCTACAATGTCAACGGCCTGTGAGCATCATTAAGAATCAAAACTTGGTATCAGAGGTAAACTAAACGCAACAGTGGAGGTTCTGAAACCACCAACAGAACTCAGTTTGGAGGGAAATCTCGCCGAAAACTGGAGGAGGTTCTGGCAGCAATTCGAGCTGTACCTCACAGCGGCGGGCAGTGATAATAAAAACCCTCAGGTACAGTCTTCCATCTTTCTTCACGTAGCAGGGGAAGAAGCCCTAGAAGTCTATACACATTTATGTTTGAAAGTGATGAGAAACAAAATGACTTGAAAGAAAGAATGGAAAAAATCGGAGCCTACTGCAGCCCTAATAAAAACATCACATGAAAAATATTGATTTTTTACATGCACGCGAGGGTAGTGACAACATTAGTCAGTACGTAACTGAGTTGAGAAAAAGAGCTAAATGATGTGAATTTGGAGAGCATGAAGAATCACTCATCCGACATAGAATAATTGCGGGATAACAAATGTCACACTGAGAGAACAGCTTTTGAGAGAAGTTGATCTCACTCTGGAGAAAGCAATAAATATCCACAGCGGAGCAGGGACAACGAAGTTCCAGATTAAACAGATGACAGAAGATGATAAACTGCACACGGTCAAGCAGTTAGATGCAGTCAAACAGAAACAGCCCCGGGAAAGAACAAATTGACAGTCTGAATGTAAAAAGAACAAAACTGCTATTAAAACATTTAAATGCAGCCGATACAGAACAGAGCATTTACCATATAGTTGTCCAGTCTACAGAAAGCAGTGTAAGAACTGTGATCAACTAAATCACTTCGCTAAGATGTGTAAATTGAAGTGCACACGATTGACACAGATACTGAAACGGAACTTTTTGTTGGTGCAATAACAACAAATTCTATAGCAGATGAATGGAAGGTTGATTTAAAAATTGCCAAGCTTGACACAGGTGCACAAGCAAATGTCATTCCCATAAGCCTGTATCATAAGATAAGCAAAGAAAAACAGCTAACTAAAACAAAAGTGAAGCTGTCTACTTATACAGGTGAAAAAATTGCTGTAAAGGGCAAATGCGCACTTAAAGTGAACCACAAAAAACAGTCTCAAGCATTTCCATTCCGAGTGGTGAAAACTGATGCAAAACCCATTCTTGGAATCAAAGCTTGTGAAAATCTGAAGCTAATCAAGAGAATAATGATCATCACCACATTGTGAGCGAGTATAAAGATGTGTTCCAGGGGATTGGCTGCCTAAAAGGAGACCACACCATCAAGATTGACGAAACTGTGACACCCAAAATACACCCGCCCAGGAAAATACCAGTAATGCTGAGGGACTGACTGAAAGCAGAGTTGGACAGAATAGCGAAACTTCACATCATCAAGAAAATTGAAGAACCGACAAAGTGGGTTAATCCAATTGTAATTGTAGAAAAATCAGATGGGAATCTTCGAGTCTGTCTGGATCCCAGAGACCTAAACCAGGCAATACAAAGACAGCTTTACCAGCTGCCCACAGTAGAAGAAATCACGTGTAAGCTGGCTGATACTAAATACTATTCAGACTTTGATGTGAGTTCTGGATTCTGGCAGGTCAAGCTGGATGAACGCAGCTCCCAACTCTATATCTTCAACACACCACACAGGCGATACAGGTTTTTGCACTTACCTTTTGGTATTAATTCAGCTCTGGAGGTGTTCCACAGAACAGCAAAGCAGCTGTTTGAAGGGTTAGAGGGTGTGGAAACCTATATTGATGATGTGCTGGTCTGGGGAGCCTCACGAGAGGACCACGATCACAGACTGAGGCAGGTGCTGACCAGAGCTAGAGAAAGCAATCTCAAGTTGAAGAAGGAAAAGTGCAAAATAGGTCTTCATGAAATCAAAGATAAAAGCAAAATACTGCGGATGCTGGAAATCTAGAACAAAAACAAAAATACCTGGAAAAACTCAGCAGGTCTGACAGCATCTGCAGAGAGGAACACAGTTAACGTTTCGAGTCCGTATGACTCTTCATCAGAACTAAGGAAAAATAGAAAAGAGGTGAAATATAAGCTGATTTAAGTGGGGGTGGGACAGGTAGAGCTGGATAGAGGGCCAGTGATAGGTGGAGATTGCCAAAAGATGTCATAGACAAAAGACAAAGAGGTGTTGATGGTGGTGATATTAGCTAAGAAGTGTGCTAATGGGGACATTAAGGGTAGAAAACAGGACGAGCAAGGTACAGATAGCCCTGGGGGGGTGGGGTGGGGGGAAGGGATCGAAATAGGCTAAAAGCTGGAGATAAAACAATGGATGGAAATACATTTAAAAATAATGGAAATAGGTGGGAAAAGAAAAATCTATATAAATTATTGGAAAAAGGGGGATCGAAAAGGGGGTGGGGATGGAGGAGAGAGTTCATCATCTAAAGTTGTTGAACTCAATATTCAATCCGGAAGGCTGTAAAGTGCCTTGTCGGAAGATGAGGTGCTGTTCCTCCAGTTTGCGTTGAGCTTCACTGGAACATTGCAGCAGGCCAAGGACGGACATGTGGGCATGAGAGCAGGGTGGAGTGTTGAAATGGCAAGCGACAGGGAGGTCTGGGTCATGCTTGTGGACAGACCAAAGGTGTTCCGCAAAGCGGTCACCCAGTCTGCGTTTGGTCTCTCCAATGTAGAGGAAATGGCATTGGGAGCAGCGAATGCAGTAGACTAAATTGAGGGAAGTGCAAGTGAAATGCTGCTTCACTTGAAAGGAGTGTTTGGGCCCTTGGATGGTGAGGAGAGGGGAAGTAAAGGGGCAGGTGTTGCACCTTCTGCGGTTGCATGGGAAGGTGCCGTGGGAGGGAGTTGAGGTGTAGGGGGGGATGGAGGAGTGGTGAAATCATGAATTCATGAAATCAAGTACTTGGAACATGTGCTAACAAGTGAGGGACGGAAGCCTGACCCGAGTAAAATCAAAGCAGTCGTGAACATCCCAGCCCCAGAATGTAAGAAAGACTTTGAGAGGTTTTTGGGAATGGTGATCTATCTTGGGAAATTCATTCCGAACATGCCAGACCTGACAGCACCTCTTAGAAAACTTCCACATAATGATGTGGAATGGCACTGGGAACAAAGTCACCAGGAAGCTTTGACCAGTGACCAATGTTAAAGTATTACGATGTCAGTCAGCTGGTCAAGACTTCAGTGGATGCTTAAAGACTGGCCTGGGAGCTGTCCTCTTGCAAAATGAGGCACCCGTGGCATATGCTTCAAAGGCAATGACTGAAACACAGCAGCGGTATGTCCAAATAGAGAAAGAAATGCTAGCAATTGTGTTTGGCCCAGAATGTTTCCATCAGTTTGTCTATGGTAAAGACGTGGAGATAGAGTCTGATCATAAGCCTTTGGAAGCTACACTTAAAAAGCCCCTGAACTGTGCACCACCAAGAATCCAAAGATTACTAATGTGTCTGCAGAAGTACCAGGTCAGGGTTAAATACAAACCGGGCAAGGAAATGTCCATCGCAGACACTCTGTCACGTGCATACCTACCCATCACGGAGGAAGAGGATAAAGAAATGGAAGCAGAGGTTCACATGCTGACAAAGAACTTACCTGTGGCTGTAACCAAACTGGATGAGATCAGGGAAGTGACCAAGAACGATGGTACCCTGAGAAAACTGCAGCAGATTGCGCAAACTGGCTGGCCCATACACCGGAGCGGAGCCCCTTCTGCTGTACAAGAGCACTGGAACTTTCGTGAGGAGCTTCAAGGGCAGAATTTTCTGTTTGAGGTGCGGGGGGCAGGCCCCAGACATCAGCGCGTAAAATGACGCGTGGTGATGACGGGCGAGCATCCCGACGTCACCGCAGACCATCGCAATATTTCATTGGGTGGGCGTGTGATGAAGTGCAACACGCGTCCGCCACTAATTAACGGGTTTGTTAAGGCCCTTAAATCGGCAATCGACGCCGATTTTCAGGCGCCCGTGCGATCTTCGGCTCGGCATACAGGTGCAACGGGCAGGCGGGTCACTCATCCGCGGGTGAGATAAGAGGGCTCAGTGGGGTTGTCAATCTGGTCTGTGAGTATTTACTGCTGAAAGTTTTTTAAACTTGCCTGTGTGATCTGTAGCAGTTCAGAATGAATTGCAGCAGCTTTCTGTGCACTTTGAACCTTCAGCTCAGCACTCTTCAGTCAGGAATCTTTATCGGGCCTGCAGCTTTCCGGAAGCCTCCATTTAGCCTGGGTTTGGGCTCTGACATGTCCACTGGAGACAGCTCCTCTGAGGAGGAAGGGAGGGTTAGAATGAGGAGGAGGCCAGGAGTGAACATTCAGTCTCCGGGGGAGCCACCTTTGGGAGTACAGGCACAGGCACAAGGGGCGCTGGGCCAAGAGGTTGTCCAAGGTGGAAGGGGCCACAGAAGATGCCACTATCGTGCTGCCAGGGTTTACAGGCGGTGAAGCAGCTGCCTCAATATGTCTGAGGTGCAGTACCGAAGGAGGCTCCGACTGTCAAGGGAGACAATCAACTATATCTGTCAGATGATTGGCCCTGAGATCTCCCCTAACTGTGTGGGTGGGCACCCCATGCCAGCGGCTCTGAAGGTCACAGTTGCCCTCAACTTCTATGCCTCTGGCTCCTTCTAGGGCTCGGTGGATGATCTTTGTGGTGTCTCTAAATCATCTGTCCACACTTGTGTCAAGCAGGTTACAGACGCTCTGTTCAGGCAGGCATTGACCTTCATCCACTTCCGCTGGGACCAGGCAAGTCAGGCACAGCGAGCCAGAGGCTTCACGGCCATTGCTGGCTTCCCCCGTGTCCAGGGTGCTATAGACTGTACACACGTGGCCATCAAGGTGCCAGCAGGTGAGCCCGGTGCCTTTGTCAACAGGAACGGCTTCCACTCCATGAACGTGCAGATAGTGCGTGACCACAGGATGCTGATTCTACAAGTCTGTGCAAGGTACCCAGGCAGCTCCCACAATGCCGCCCCATCGTTCAGAGTGGCATCTGAGACAGCCTGCTGACTTTGCTGTCCTGTTGGCCTTGATGACCTTGGCGGTCATCCTCTGGCCCGTGGACCCTGTGCTGGCCCCGCCTGGGAGGGATCTGCCAAGTCCACAGTTGGCATCTCCCCAGTCGTCGCAGCCTCACCCGAAGAAGCAGTCACTGGGAGAGAAGCGGAGCAGCTGTTGCGCCGACGTGAGGTCGTCCCGAGCCTCCCTGCTCACCGGCAATGGATGGGCAATGAGCTGGGAAGCTTGAAGCCCACACCATTTCCCACATTGGCACTGACCAGCTGTTGCCACTGGCGCTGTGAGGGCTTGCAGGTCCGAGCGTAACCCCAGGAGAAACTGCTTGTTCTCCTGGAAGCCCCTCTCCACGAGAGTCGCCACTCTCTCCATGGAGGAAGCATGATGCTCTGACATGAGGCTCATGGCATCACTCATGCTCTGCGTGGACTCCTCTACCACAGACACCAAGTGAAGCATTGTCTCATGCAACACTCCCAGATGCTCCCGCACACCTGGCCGCATTTCCTGCAGCTGCTGCATCGCGGGCGACTCCAGAGGCACATCATCACGCCCCAACTCAGTATGTGCCTGGTCCCCTGCAGTCCTCCAGCTGCTGGCACCATCAGCACTCTCTGTCTCTGTCAGCTCCTCCAGCAATTGTGAAGTGCCCTCTCCACTGTGCCCCGGGACACTAGCCGATGTTCCAATCCCCACCGATGTGCTAGTATCTGCGCTGGTGCCTGCCTCGCAGAAATGGTGTGACGCAGGTGACAGTTCAGGGCCCTCAGGTGTGGGAAGGGGCATCTGCAATCGAGCCTGGTCCCCAGCCTCTGATGATGCTGAAATGAACAACGACAGTGGATCAGTTAGCGTGCACACAGTGACATACTTCATCCGTTTCCCCCAGGCTCATTATGCGCTCAACCTTCCAGAACCTAAGGAGACGAATATTGGTGGGGTGGCAAATAGTCAGGAAGAGACCCTAACATTACAGGCGGATTCAGATGGGGTGGTCAGATGGCCTAAGGAATGCCAAATGGAATGTTATGTGGATAAGTGTGAGGTGATGCACTTGGGCAGGACAAACAAGGTTCGGGAATACACGAGGAATGGTGGGACCGTGGAAAATAAGGAGGATCAGAGGATCATTGCTGGGCATGTCAACCGGCCCGTTAAGGTAGCGGGACAGGTACATAAGGTGTTTAAGAAGGTAAATGCCATACTTGCCTTTATTAGCTGAGGAATAGAATATAGGAACAGGGAGGTCATGTTGCAAGTGCAGAAGACACTGCCTAGGCCACAGCTTTGGTTCTGCATGCAGTTGTGATCTGTGCTTCACGGGAGGGATGTGATTGGAGTGGAGAGAGTGCAGAGGTCGTTGACCAGGATGCTGGCTGGGCTGGAGAGTTGGAGTTATGAGGAGACATAGCATAGACTGGGGATATTTCCCCTGGAGCAGAGGAGATTGAGGGGTGACATTATTGAGCTTTATAACATTATGAAGGGCATTGATAGGGTCGACAGAAAGGAACTTTTCCCCTTGACGGAGGGATCAGTAACCAGATGGTATTGATTTAAGGTAAGGGGCATGAAATTGACAGGTGAGGTGATGCAGAACTTTTGCACACAGTAATGTGGGACACACTGCCTGAAAGGGTGGTGGACGCAGAAACCCTCCTAACATGTAACAAGTATTTGGATGTGCAGTTGCGATGCCATGGCATACAAGGCCATGGGGATAGTGGTCGGAAATGGGATAAGGTGACTTTGGAAGGTGCTTGACGCGCGCATTTTCAAAGGGCTGAGGGACCTTTGTCTATGACCCACACCTCTGACTCTATCAGGCTGTGAATGAGCAATGTTGCTACAACAACGATTCCAACAATCATCAGTGCATTGGATGGTGGGAAGACAGAGAGGATGTCATTGTTGACCTCAAATACCTGGCCGCTCCACCCCAGCCTCACCGACACCTGTGGACCTGGGCGCATGGCGCCTTTCAAGCTCCAGGGCCTCCTGCTTGAAACGGCTCAAAATCAGCAACTGGGCCTGGCTGCCTCCGGTCCACAAATGCTCAGAGGCATTGTGAGCATTTTTCTCCTGAAAAACAGAGAAGACCATTCATTGGGGCTAATCGCACATGTACTCTGCATCCGCACGCCGCACCTCAAACATAGTGGCCCATTTCAGGCCTCCAGTGCCTCCTCTCCATGCTACTGCTGATCAGTCACAAAAATATAGTACGACTGCTCTGAACCGCCACCCCCCACTAACCTTGGACACATTCTGCGTCCATCACTTTCAGAAACACACAGTCTTAGCTCCCATGGCAAGGAGGCGAAACTAGGTGCGGCGCCGAGGGCAACAGATGGCTCTTGGCCATGAGACCTTGAGGCTCCCCTTCCACAATCTCATCACCGTGAATAGGACATGTGTTGGAGTTCTGAGTATGCGCCTAGCTGCCTCCCCTGCAGGTTGCTCCCAGACTAGTCATGTGCAACTAAGAGCAACACATGGTGCGGGGGAGAACCCATCTCCTCATGAACCACTCAGGCTGATGTAAGCATGGGCACTATCTGCTTGCCCACCCAGTGTAAGAGAAATGCCCAACATGAAGTCACGACAGTAAGACTTGTGGAGGGGGGCGGCCTCAAAGGCTAAGGCTATCTGCTGGGTTAAATGCCCAACACCAACATGGTGCTCACCCTTCCAGAGCGCAACAAATCATTGGAGCGCTTACGGCACTGGATCCAGGTGCACCACACCACATCGCGGGAGCTCACCACCTCCTCCCAGGCACGCTTTGTCATGCAGCGGGGGGCCTCCTCCTACCATCTTGGGGAACTAGCACCTCCTGCCGTGCTGCCACCTCTTCGAGAAGGGCAGCAAGGCAATCATCAGAAAAGCAAGGGACACATTGGCCCCCCGCTGGACTATCCTGCAGCCTGCCCTGCTCCTGGGGCAGACCCTGCAGCCTGCCCTGCTCCTCTGCCCTTCCCTCCACATTGACCTGCTGAGCAGACCCCCTGTGGTTGGACCTGCAGCTGGCCATAGCGAACAGCCTCCAGGAGGCTCCACTGCCTTCTTTTAAACAGACTGCTGGGTCGCCATTGGACCCGGTGGTCTGTACATGCCCGCTGCAAACTTCACACTCCTGCTCGCCACGGGAGTCGGAAATGCGCTGGGCGGGCCTTAATTGGCCCGCCCGCACAAAATGGTGGCGCGGCCCTGATCGCGGGCGGCGATCAGGTCCACGTCCGCATCAGCATCGGAAAATTTTGGCCCATGTTGTGGAAGGAATCATTTTCAAGGGAGAAAAGATCATAAACCTGCAACACTGAGGAAAGAAATGCTACAGTGCATACATAAAAGTCACCTCGGCATAGAAATATGCAGGAGGAGAGCCGAGGTGTAATGTATTGGCCTGGAATGGAAGCACAAATCAGGGAAATGGTGAATGTGTGTCCCAAAAGTACAGTAAATCACAACAAAAAGAACCACTTCAATCACACAGTGTTCCAGAGAGGCCCTGGCAAAAAATTGGAGTGGACTTGTTCACATTTGACAACAGTGAGTATCTACTAGCAGTAGATTATTACTCAAAGTTTTTTTGAGTCTGTTCTGCTGAGAAATGATAGTAAGATCTTCACTGTAATAAATCATTTAAAATCAATTTTTACTCACCACGGCAGACCTGAAGTGCTCATCTCCGATAATGGTCCACAACTCTCAGACACTGAGTTTCATAAAGTTGCACAGGACTGGGAGTTTTGCCAGACTGCGTCAAGTCCCAAATATCCACAATCCAACAGAATGCTGGAATGTACCGTGCAGACCTTAAAACACCTGTTGAAGAAGGCAAAGGCAGACGGAAGAGACCCCTACCTGGCTCTGCTGGATTTCAGGAATACTTCATTAGAGGGCATTGGATTTTCTCCAGCACAGTTCCTGTTGGGGAGAAGATTTAGAACTTAGCTTCCAACTGTGCCCTAACTGTTATTTCCACAGCCAGTAAGCTACAGTGTGCAGGACCTGCTCAAACTGAGACAGCAGAAGAAGAAGGAAATAGGGAGAATGGAGAAGGATAGGAGGAAAAGAAGAATGAGCAGGAAAAAGGGAGGAGGAAAAGGAGAAGGGAAGGGGCAGGGAAGTAGGGAAAGTACGAGGAAAATGGGGAGAGGAGAAGGGGGAGGAAGAATGTGTGAGTGGGAGACAGTGCAGGGGATTGGGAGAGGGAGAGGATAAGAGTGCAGGGGAGTGAGGTGAGTTTCCGGATCAGGAAATCCCTGTTAAATGGTGAGAAATCCTCTTTCGGAGCTGAAGACTATTGTTAATAAGGGAGTTTGAGATTGAGCTGATTAAAGTAGAATGAACAAAGGGGCCTGTGTCTTTCAGCGTTTATGCATGATTGTAATGATGGTTTTACAGGATTGTAACTAACTCTCATTCCCACCATGACCTCTCCACTGGCATCCAGAGCTCTGCAGAATCAATTTTTAACCCCTCCATCCTATTCCCTCCCTCCCGAACATACAAATTAGGAGCAGGAACAGGCCATTCGGTCCCTTGAACCTGCTCCACCATTCAATAAGATCATGGCTGATCTGATTGTAATCTTAACTCCACATTCCTGCCTTCACCTGATCATCTTTCGCCCCCTTGCTTATCAAGAATCTGTCTACCTCTGCCTTAAAATATTCAAAGACTCTGCTTCTACTATCTTTTGAGGAAGAGAATTCCAAAGAGTCACAACCCTCTGAGAGAAAAAAATTCTCCTCATCTCTGTCTTAAGTGGGTGAGCCCTTATTTTTAAACAATGACCCCTAGCTCTAGATTCTCCCACAAGAGGAAACATCCTCTCCACATCCATCCTGTCAAGATCCTTCAGAATCCTATATGTTTCAATCAAGTCACCCTTACTCTTCTAAACTCCAACAGATACAAGCCTAGCCTGTCCAACCTTTCCTCATAAGACAACCCGCCCATTCTAGGTATTGTTGGACTCGAAACGTCAACTCTTTTCTTCTCCATCGATGCTGCCAGACCTGCTGAGTTTTTCCAGGTAATTCTGTTTTCATTCTAGGTATTAGTCTGGTAAACCATCTCTGAATTGCTTCCAATGCATTTACATCTTCCTTAAATAAGAAGACAAATACTGCATGCAATACTTTAGTTGTGGTCTCACCAATGCCCTGTACAATTGAAGCATAACCAACCTACTTTTCTATTGAATTCCCCTCGCAATAAATGATAACATTCTATTAGCTTTTGTAATTACTTTCTCTACCTGCATATTAGCCTTTTGTGATTCATGCACTAGGACACCCAGATCCCTCTGCATTTCAGAGCCCTACAAACTCTCACCGTTTAGATAATATGCTTCTTTTTTATTCTTCCTGCCAAAATGGACAAATTCACATTTCTGCACATTTTACTTCATTTGCCAGATCTTTGCCCGCTCACTTAACCGATCTTTATCCCTTTGTAGCCTCTTTATGTCTTCTTCACATCTTACTATCCTACCTATCTTTGTGTCATCAGCAAATTTAGCAACCATACCTTTGGTCCCTTCATCCAAGTCATTTATATAAACTGCAGAAGGTTGAGGCCCCAGCACTGATCCTGAAAACATTTTATGAATTTCCCATCGAGGTTACCTTTGCCCATCTGATTTTCCCAGTCTTTATGCAGATTAAAATTCTCCATGACTATTACCGTACCTTTCAGACAAGCTCCCATTATTCCTTCCTTTATACCACATCCTACTGTATGGTTACTTTAGGGGGCCTGTACACCACTCCCAAAAGTAATTTCTTGCCTTTATCATTTCTCATCTCTACCCAAACCATTTCTACATCCTGGTTTCCTGAACTTAGGTCATCCCTCTCCAATGTGCTAATACCATCACTAACTCCACTTTTTCCTAACTTCCTGTCCTTCCTAAATCTCATGTACCCTTCAATAGTCAGGTCCCAATCTATGTCATCCTGCAGCCATGTCTCTGCAATGGCTATCAGATTGTACTTATTTATTTTTATTTGCGCTCGTAGTTCATCTGTTTTGTTTTGAATACTACATGCATTCAGATACAGAGCCTTTAATTTTGCCCTTTTATTATTTTTGTAACCTCTAGCCTTATTTGCTGATTTACTGTTATATTTGTACTCCCTGTGCTCTCTGTCTCTTCCTGTCATGGTCTGTTTATCATTTCCCACATTAATGTCTTTCTCTCTCATCCTTTCTCTAGTCTTTGATTTACCACTTCTTTGCAAATTTGATCTCTTGTTCCCACTATTTAGTTTAAAACCCTCTCTACTTCCCTAGCTATGTGGCTCACTAGAACACTGGTCCCAGCACGGTTCAGATGTAGACCCTCCCAATGGTACAGTCCCCACTTTCCCCAGTACTGGTGTCAGTGCCCTACAATTGGAACCCACTTCTCCCACACCAGTCTTTGAGCCACGTATTTATCTCTATAATTTTATGTACCCTATGCCAATTTGCACATGGCTCAGGTAGTAATCCAGAGATTATTACCTTTGAGGTGCTGCTTTTGAATTTAGTGCCTAACTTCTCATACTAACTATGCAGAAACTCTTTCCTAGTTCTACCTATGTCATTGGTACCTACATGGACTACGACAGCTGGATCCCCCCCTTCCCGCTCCAGGTTCCTCTCCAGCTGTGAGCAGATGTCCCAAACCCTGGCACCAGGCAGACAACTCAGCCTTTTGCACTCTCGCTCTTTGCTGCAGAGAACAGTGTCAATCGCCCATGATAGTGTCCCCCTTGTCCTCACTTATCACCCCACCAGCCTCCGCATTCAAAGGATCATCCTCCGCCATTTCCACCAACTCCAGCATGATGCCACCACCAAACACATCTTCCCTTCACCTCCCCGGTGGCATTCCGTAAGGATCGTTCCCTCCGTGGCACCCTGGTCCACTCCTCCATCACCCCTTACTCCTCCTCCCACGGCACCTCCCCATGCAAACGCAGAAGATGCAACACCTGCCCCTTCACTTCCTCTCTCCTCACCGTCCAAGGGCCCAAACACTCCTTTCAAGTGAAGCAGCATTTCACTTGCATTTCCCTCAACTTAGTCTACTACATTTGTTGCTCCCAATGCGGTTTCCTCTACATTGGAGAGACCAAACGCAGACTGGATGACCGCTTTGCAGAACACCTTTGGTCTGTCCACAAGCATGACCCAGACCTCCCTGTCGCTTGCCATTTCAACACTCCACCCTGCTCTCTTGCCCACATGTCTGTCCTTGGCTTGCTGCATTGTTCCAGTGAAGCTCAACGCAAACTGGAGGAACAGCACCTCATCTTCCGACTAGGCACTTTACAGCCTTCCGGACTGAATATTGAGTTCAACAATTTTAGATCTTGAACTCTCTCCTCCATTCCCACCCCCTTCCCGTTTCTTCCCCCTCCTTTTTGTTTTTTCCAGTAATTTATATAGATTTTTTCTTTTCCCACCTAGTTCCATTATTTTTAAATGTATTTCCACCATTGTTTATTTCTATCTTTTAGTATTCCCCCAACCCCACTAGAGCTGTCTGTACCTTATCTGTCCTGTCTTATACTCTTTATTAGCACATTCCTTTAGATAATATCACCACCTTCAACACCTCTTTGATCTTTTGTCTGTGACAGCTTTTGGTTATCTCCACCTATCACTGGCTGCTTGTCCCAACAAAACCACCCCCCAACCCTTAAACCAGCTTATATTTCACCCCTTCCCTAATTTTACTTAGTTCTGTTGAAGGGTCATGAGGACTCGAAACGTCAACTGTACTCTTCTCCGCCGATGCTGCCAGACCTGCTGAGTTTTTCCAGGTATTTCTGTTTCTGTTTTGGATTTCCAGCATCCGCAGTTTTTTGTTTTTATTTTTGTTTTTAGCCCTCACTATACTGTCCCCTACTAACACTGCATTCCTTTTTGCTTCCCCCACTTGGATGGCTTCCTGTACCACAGTGCCATGGTCAGTTTGCTCATCCAGCCTCTGTCTCTCTCTCCTGTCAACCCCCATTCTCTCCTCTCTCTCTCTGTGATTTCCCAGCTCTCTCTCTCTCTCTGTGATTTCCCAGCTCTCTCTCTCCCTGTGTGATCTCACAGCTTTCTCTCTCTCTCTATCTGTGATTTCTCAGCTCTCTCTTTCTTTCTCTCTCTGTAATCCCCCAGCTCTCTCTGTCTCTCCCCTTGTCTTTCTGGGGTGGAGAATTCCAAAGATTCCCTCTGAATAAAGAAATTTCTCCTCATCTCGGTCCTAAGTGGCTTCCCCCTTATTTTGAAATTCTGTCCCCTGGTTCCAGACTCCCCAACCAGGGGAAACATCTTATCTGTATCTATCCTGTATATCCCTTTAAGTATTTTGTAGTTTTCAATGAGATCACCTGTCATTCTTTGAAACTCTAGAGAATACAAGCCCAGTTTCCCCAATCTCTCTTCATATGACAGTCCCGTCAGCCCCGAAACAAATCTGGTGAACCTTCATTGCAGTCCCTCTATGGCAATAATATCCTTCCTAAGGTAAGGGGACCAAAACTGCACACAGTACTCCAGGTGCGATCTAACCAAGCTTCTATACAATTGAAGCAAGACTTCACAACTCAAATCCTCTTGCGATAAAGGCTAATATTCCATTAGCCTCCCTAATTGCCTGCTGCACCTGCATGTTAGCTTTCAGTGACTCATGGATAAGGACACCCAGTTCCCTTTGTACATCTACACTTTCTAATCTCTTACCATTTAGGAAATACTCTGCACATCTGTTCCTTCTGCCAAAGTGGATAACCTCACATTTTTCGACGTTATATTCCATCTGCCATGTTCTTGCCCACTCATTAAGTCTGTCCAAATCCTCCTGTAGCCGCTTTGCACCTTCCTCACAACATATATTCCCTAGACGGGAATATGTGTTGTGAGGAATGCTTTGTATCATCCACGAACTTGGAAATATTACGTTTGCTCCCCACATCCAAATCATTGATATGTTTTGTAAACAGCTGGGGCCCAAGTACTGATTCTTGTGGTACCCCACTAGTCACTGCCTGCCAAAGCGAGAATGACCCGTTTATTCCTTCTATCTGTTTTCTGCCTGTTAACCAATCCTTAATCCATGCCAATATATTGCCTCCTATCCCATGTGCTGAATGTGAGTACATCAGATCTTAAGAGAAAAGATATACTCACCAGTCATGCCACTCTTCAGCAGAATTGATTCTTGCGATGCGACTGTGGAAGACATGAGCCAGTATGTAGAGCGACTGGGCTTTTATTTCGTGGCAAATAAAATTACCGCGGAGGAGAAGCAGAAAGCAATCCTTTTGAGTGTGATAGCAAGACAAAAAACCTCATCCACAGCCTGATGGCCCTAAACGCGCCCAATTCTAAATTCTTTAACAAATTAGTGTTTTACCAATACATTAATGCTAAAAGGTTAGTTAAGGAAAAAGTGGGACCTATCAGAGATGAAGATGGAAACTTGTGTGTAGATGCAGAGGCTGTGGGAAGTGTTTTGAATGAATATTTTGTCTCCGTGTTTACAAAGGAAAGGGTGGATGTAGATACAGTAGTCCAGCAGGAACACTGCGAGATATTGGACAGGATAGTCATAAAGAAAGAGGAAGTACTCGAAGGGTTGAAATCCTTGAAAGTTGATAAGATACCACGGCCAGATGGATTGTTTCCGAGGCTGCTGAAGGAAGTCAGGGAGGAGATAGCAGATGCTCTGAGGATGATTTTCCAATCTTCACTAGATACAGGGGAGGTACCTGAGGACTGGAGAAATGCAAACGTAGTTCCATTGTTTAAAAAGGGATTAAAGGAAATGCCAAACAATTATAGGCCAGTTAGTCTTACATCGGTGGTGAGCAAATTAGTAGAATCAATCCTGAGAAATAGGATTAACTGTCATGTGGAAAGGCATGGACTAGTCAGGGATGGTCAGCATGGATTTGTTAAAGGAAGGTCTTGCATCACAAATTTGATTGAATTCTCTGAGGAAGTGATAAGAAGGGTTGATGAAGGCAGTGCAGTCGATGAAGTGTACATGGATTTTAGCAAGGCATTTGACAAGGTCGCACATGGCAGATTGGTCAGGAAAGTAAAAGCCAATGGGATTCAGGGTAATGTGGCAAACTGGATAAAAGGTTGGCTTTGTAACAGGAAACAAAGGGTAATGGTCGATGGATGCCCTTGCGAATGGAAGGCTGTCTCAAGTGGTGTTCCACAGGGCTCGGTGTTGGGACCCTTGCTGTTTGTGTTATATATTAACGATTTGGACGTGAACATGGGGGACACAATTGGGAAATTTGCAGATGACACAAAGATTGGCCGAGTAGTGGATAGTGTAGAGGATAGCCATAATCTCTAAAACGATATAGATGGATTGGCGGAGTGGGTGGTAAAGTGGCAGATGGATTTTAACATAGAGAAGTATGAGGTCATACATTTAGGGTTGTCAAACAGTTACAGGGATTACACAATAAATGGGAATAGACTAAGAGGGGTATGTTTTCCAGGGGCTGCAGCCGATCTACTGATACAGGCAAAAGCAACTTTTGACCTGAAGTAACCTGATTCCAGTCACTGGCCTGAGCTGGCTGGAACCGGTTTGAACTAGCTGAGTTTCTTGGAAAACAAAGGGAATGTGAAAAGACACAAGTCCTTATTTAGAAAAGGAGTAATGAGGTAATGCTACCTAAGTCCTTGGGACAAAGCCAATGAGAAGATGCCACAAACAAGGCAAGCAGGCCTAAACCAACGGGATATAGACAGCACAGCTTGAAGAGATAAGATTCAGTATAAGAATGGAGAATTTCAGGCGTGGAGCCAGCGAGAACTCCAGAGACCAACCATCGCAGAAGCGGAAGAACCTACGTCAGCAACGTAGAGACGCAAGAGAGAGAGAATGGAACGCCTGGCCAGCGTCAGCTTTCCTTTTCGGGTATTAGCTTTTATATTCTGTGACCACTCAGGGAGTGTCAGAGAAACCTAGTGGGTGTGCGTTTAGATCCTAGTTTTGGGTATAAAACTGTATAACCTGCTGTAAACTGCATGTCTATATTTAACCAAGCGTATAAGCTATATGTAGATGATCTAACGACGTGAATAAAGTGAATTTAGATTTAAGAGAGAATTGACTCTTCTCTTTGTATTAAACCAACAACCGCTACCAATGACCTTCGGCAACAGGTAGATGAAGTGAAAGATCTTGGCGTACAAGTTCACAGGTCTCTGAAGGCAGCAGATCAGGTAGACAAGGTTGTAAAGAAGGCATATGGAATACTCTCCTTCATTGGCAGAGGTATAGAATATAAAAGTAAGGATATAATGTTGGAATTGTATAAAACACTGGTGAGGCCACAACTGGAGTATTGTGTGCAGTTCTGGTCACCACATTACAGGAAGGACGTAATAGCTCTGGAGAGAGTGCAGAGGAGGTTTACAAGAATTTTGCCAGGGTTAGCAAAGTGTAGCTACGAGGAGAGATTGGATAGGTTGGGGTTATTTTCCTTAGAACAAAGAAGGCTGAGAGGTGACTTGATTGAGGTGTACAAAATTATGAGGGGAATAGATAGAGTGGACAGGATAAAATTGTTTCCCCTGGTGGTGAATTCTAGAACCAGGGGACATAGATTCAAGATAAGTGGCAGAAGGTGTAGGGGGGACATGAGGAAGAACTTTTTTACGCAGAGGGTAGTGGGTGTCTGGAATTCACTGCCCAAGTTGGTGGTAGAGGCAGAAACTCTAAACTCTTTTAAAAAGTACCTGGATCTGCACCTTAAATGCTGTAAGCTGCAGGGCTATGGGCCGGGTGCAGGAAGGTGGGATTAGAAAGAGCACCTGGGTGTCCTCGGGCTGGCATGGACAAGATGAGCTGAATGGCCTCCTTCTGTGCTGTAACTTTTCTATGGTTCTATGGTGGACCTCGTGAAAACGCATTACCAGCCGAAACTGTCAGTATTAATGCAGAGGTTTAAGTTTAATTCCAGAGTAAGGGTCCCGGGTGAGTCCATCACAACTTAAATAGTGAAGTTGAGGCAGTTGACTGAGCACTGTGACTTTGGGGTCATAGAAACATAGAAAATAGGAGCAGGAGTAGGCCATTCGGCCCTTCGAGCCTGCTCCGCCATTCATTATGATCATGGCTGATCATCCAACTCAATAGCCTGCTCCCGCTTTCTCCCCATATCCTTTGATCCCTTTTGCCCCAAGAGCTATATCTAACTCCTTCTTGAAAACATACAATGTTTTGGCCTCAACTACTTTCTGTGGTAGCGAATTCCACAGGCTCACCACTCTCTGGGTGAAGGAATTTCTCCTCATCTCAGTCCTAAATGGTTCCCCCCACTTATCCTCAGACTGTGACCCCTGGTTCTGGGCTCCCCCACCATCGGGAACATCCTTCCTGCATCTACCCTGTCTAGTACTGTTAGAATTTTATAGGTTTCTATGAGATCCCTCCTCATTCTTCTGAACTCCAGCGAATATAATCCTAACCGACTGAATCTCTTCTCATATGTCAGTCCCGCCATCCCAGGAATCAGTCTGGTAAACCTTCGCTGCACTCCCTCTGTAGCAAGAACATCCTTCCTCAGATAAGGAGACCAAAACTGCAGACAATATTCCAAGCGTGGTCTTACCAAGGCCCTGTATAATTGCAGAAGACATCCCTGCTCCTGTACTTGATTCCTCTCGCTATGAAGGTCAACATACCATTTGCCTTCTTTACCGCCTGCTGCACCTGCATGCTTACCTTCAATGACTGGTGAATGAGGAAACCCAGGTCTCGTTGCACATTCCCCTCTCTCAATTTATAGCCATTCAGGTAGTCATCTGCCTTCCTGTTTTTGCTACCAAAGTGGATAACCTCACATTTATCCACATTATACTGCATCTGCCATGCATTTACCCACTCACTCAGCTTGTCCAAATCACCCTGAAGCATCTCTGCATCCTCCTCACAGCTCACCCTCCCACCCAGCTTTGTGTCATCTGCACATTTGGAGATATTACATTTAGCTCCCTCATCTAAATCATTAATATATATTGTGAATAGCTGGGGTCCCAGCACCGATCCCTGCGGTACCCCAGTAGTCACTGCCTGCCATTCGGAAAAAGACCTGTTTATTCCTACCCTTTGTTTCCTGTCTACTAACCAGTTTTCTATCCATCTCAATACACTACCCCCAATCCCATGTGCTTTAATTTTACACGCTAATCTCTTATGTGGGACTTTGTCGAAAGCCTTCTCAAAGTCCAAATAAACCACATCCACTGGCTCCCCCTCATCGACTCTACTAGTTACATCCTCGAAAAATTCCAGTAGATTTGTCAAGCATGATTTCCCTTTCGTAAATCCATGCTGACTCTGTCCAATTTTGCCACTGTTTTCCAAGTGCTCAGCTATTAAATCTTTCATAATGGACTCTAGAATTTCCCCCACTACCGACGTCAGGCTGACTGGTCTATACTTCCCCATTTTCTCTCTACCTCCCTTTTTAAATAGTGGGGTTACATTAGCTACCCTCCACTCTGTAGGAACTGTTCCAAAGTCTATAGAATCTTGGAAGATGACCACCATTGCATCCACTATTTCTAGGGCCACTTCCTTAAGTACTCTGGGATATAGATTATCAGGCCCTGGGGATTTATCGGCCTTCAATCCCATCAATTTCTCCAATGCCATTTCTCTACTAATACTGATTTATTTCAGTTCCTCCCTCTCTCTAAACCCTGTGTTCCCCAACATTTCTGGTATGTTATTTGTGTCCTCCTTTGTGAAGACAGAACCAAAGTATGTATTTAGTTGGTCAGCCATTTCTTTGTTCCCCATTATAAATTCCCCTGTTTCTGGCTGTAAGGGACCTACATTTGTCTTCACCAATCTTTTTCTCTTCACATACCTATAGAAACTTTTACAGTCAGTTTTTATGTTCCCTGCAAGCTTACTCTCGTATTCTATTTTCCCCTCCTTAATCAATCCCTTGGTCCTCCTTTGCTGAATTCTAAAGTGCTTCCAATCCTCAGGTCACACTGAATGACATGTTGCGGAAACGATTAGTTTATGGAGTTCACGACGACACCATTCAGCGCTGTTTACTCACAGAAATCAACATCGATTTGAAGCGCGCCATGGAAATCACATTGGCCATGGAAATGCTGAGAGGGACTCGCAGGCTTTACAGATTGTGCAACATGGCGCCGTTCTTCAGTTGGGGCAGGAACCTACTGCCAGGCGCGGTACAAAAACCAGAGACACAGCAGCAAAGTGGGAGACAGTCTCGATAAACGAAAAGGCCGAGGAAAAGGAAACATTTCAGCAGTGACAGAGGGTGTGGGGGTAACCACGTGCCAGAAACCTGCAGATTCAAGGAGGCAGAATGCCATTACTGCCAGAAGAAAGGGCATGTAATAAAGTAATGCAGGGAGAAATTGAGACAGCTCATAAGACAGAGAGACCAAAATGATTGAAGTGAATACAATAACAGAACCTGAAGCTGCCAATACTAATATCTATTCCCTGTACAATGTCACAGCAGTAAAAACTGAACCTATTACTGTCACAATACAAGTGAACGGGAAGCCACTGGTAATGGAGGTAGATACAGGAACCTCAACCACAGTGGTGGGACAGCACACATTTAAATACCTAAATGGAGGTGCCCAGGCACTGAATCTGGAGTGAACAACGGCTCAATTGAAGACATGCACTGCAGAGTCCATTACAGGTAAAGGGCATCACTACAGTACCTGTGTCCTATAGGCAATAGACAGCCCAGCTTCCAGTGATCATAGTGACAGGTGAAGGACCTAGTCTTCTGGGCTGAGACTGGTTACAAAAAATTAAACTGAACTGGTCTGAAATATTTCACTTGCGAACCGGAGGAGTTTCTGAACTGCTAGGGGAATACGACAGTGTATTTCGTGATGAATTAGGAAAGTTAAAAGGCTTGCCAGCAAAAATATATGTGGATTCTCAGCCGACGCCCTGTTTCTATAAGGCCAGACCTGTGCCCTATTCCACAAAGGAGAAGGTGGATGCAGAACTATGGCAGTTAGAAAAGCGAGGCATCATCCAACCAGTCCAATTTTTGGAATGGGCAGTGCCCATAGTCCCAGTGATGAAACCTGATCAAACAATATGCATTTGCGGGTACTATAAATTTACTGTGAACAAGGCAGCTAAACTAGATAAATATCCTATCCCGAAGATAGAGGACTTGTACGCCAAGCTAGCTGGAGGCAAATCCTATAGCAAACTGGACATGAGTCATGCATTACAACAGTTAGAGCTGGATGGCATGTCTAGAGGGTATGTAAGCATCAACACACACTAGGGTCTGTATCAATATACTCGCCTATCCACTGGAGTATCGTCTGCATGTGCGATCTCCCAAAGAGCCATGGAGAGTCTTTTGCAAGGACTTTCCCGAACAGTAGTATACCTCGGTGATGTTGTGATCACAGGCTCAACTGAAACTGAATATTTGGTCAACCTGGAAGAGGTTTTAAGAAGATTCTTGGAAGCCGGTGTACAATTAAAGAAAGAGAAATGTACATTCCAAGCACCAGAAGTTACTTACCTGGATAACCAGTGTGGATGCCATGGGTTTGCATCTGGTTGAAGAGAAAGTTAGGGCAATCAAAGATGCGCCCTCTCCGTCCAGTGTAACTGAACTCAAGTCTTTTCTGGGCACGATCAATTATTATAGATGCTTCTTGCCAAAGTTGTCAACAATGTTAGCATCATTACACTTGTTGTTAAAAAAGAATTATCGTTGGAATTCACAACAGGAAGAAGCCTTTGTGAAAGTTAAGAGGCTAATACATACATCATGTTAACTGGTACATTACAACCCATTGAAAGAATTAATATTAATATGTGATGCGTCTCCTTATAGTGTGGGAGCTGCGTTATTACATAGAATGGAAAATGGATCAGAAAGGCCCATTGGTTATGTCTCCAGAAGCCTCTCTGCAGCCAAGAAGGGATATTCCCAGCTAGAAAAGGAAGGTTTATCTGTGATATTCGGTGTAAGGAAATTCCACCAGTACCTACATAGACAACATTTCACCATAGAGTTGGACCATAAACCATTAATGGGTTTATTCAGTGAGGATAAAGACATTCCACCAATAGCATCAGCCAGAATTCAACGGTGGGCTTTGATATTACCTGCCTATGAGTATACCTTTATGTACCGTCCTGGTGTGCATATTGCAAATGCGGATGCACTCAGTCATCTCCCGTTACCAGATAGCATTGTGCATGCTCCAGTACTACAAGTTGTGCCTCTACTGAATTTCTTGGATTATTCACCTGAGTGCAAAGTAGATTAGGAATTGGACGAACAGAGATCGAACTTTGTCAGAAGTCTGATACCTTGACCGGGATTTTCCATGCCCACCAGTGCCGGGGGTGTCCGGTGGCGAGAACGGACAATATGGCGTGATTGGTTTCACAAATGTGTGAAACCAGTTTGCGATCATCCACTCAGCCTGCATTTCCCGCCATCGGATGCTGGGAACCTCATTGTGATAAATCAGCATATCACTATAAGGCCATGCCACCGGACTCATCCCCCCATGTTGGCGGGAAAACATGCTGACATGTTTCACAACATTACATAAGCAACATGCACCTGACCGGCTGCACTTCACTTGGTATCCCAGGGTGTGTGTGCAGCACATGTTGATCTGTGCAAGTGACCTCAAGATGATGAGGACTGAGGAGGCAGTCTCCAGAGGAGTTGAGGCCAGATGGACATGTGAGGGTGTGTGTGTGAGAATGGGTGATGATGTGCCACCGCCTGCCATGCTGGATTGGTGATGCCACTACCCATCCTGTGGCCTGAGCAGGGGTAGAGGACATCACAGCGGGCCTCCACGGCGTCCAAATGGCATTCCAGTGATGCGTCATTAAACGTGGGGCTGCAGTCTTTTTGCCTTTCATGGACATCTTCCCCACAGTGGTCCTGGGCTGGAAGCATTGAGACGTGTGCGCGCGGTTGCACTTTAAATATAAAAACAAAAAACAAAAAAAACCCAAAAAACTACTGCGAATGCTGGAAATCCAAAACAAAAACAGAATTACCTGGAAAAACTCAGCAGGTCTAGCAACATCGGTGGAGAAGAAAAGAGTTGACGTTTCGAGTCCTCATGACCCTTCAGCAAAACTGAGTAAAGTTAGGAGAGGGATGAAATATAAGCTGGTTTAAGGTGGGGGGTGGGGTGGGGTGGGGTGGGGTGGGGGGAGAGAAGTTGGGGGGAGTGGTGGTAGTAGGGACAAGCAAGCAGTGATAGGAGCAGATAATCAAAAGATGTCACAGACAAAGGAACAAAAGACGTGTTAAAGGTGGTGATATTCTCTAAGAGAATGTGCTAATTAAGAATGGATGGCAGGACACTCAAGGTACAGCTCTAGTGGGGGTGGGGTGGAAAGACTGACAGGGCAATACAGGTATAGATTTAAAAATAATGGAAATAGGTGGGAAAAGAAAAATCTATATAAATTATTGGAAAAAACAAAAGGGAGGGGGAAGAAACGGAAAGGGGGTGGGGATGGAGGAGGGAGTTCAAGATCTAAAGTTGTTGAATTCAATATTCAGTCCGGAAGGATGTAAAGTGCCTAGGCGGAAGATGAGGTGCTGTTTCTCCAGTTTGCGCTGGGCTTCACTGGAACAATGCAGCAAGCCAAGGACAGACATGTGGGCAAGAGAGCAGGGTGGAGTGTTAAAATGGCAAGCGACAGGAAGGTTTGGGTCTTTCTTGCGGACAGACCGCAGGTGTTCTGCAAAGCGGTCGCCCAGTTTACGTTTGGTCTCTCCAATGTAGAGGAGACCGCATTGGGAGCAACTAATGCAGTAGACTAAGTTAGGGGAAATGCAAGTGAAATGCTGCTTCACTTGAAAGGAGTGTTTGGGCCCTTGGACGGTGAGGAGAGAGGAAGTGAAGGGGCAGGTGTTGCATCTTCTGCGTGGACATGGGGATGTGCCATAGGTGGGGGTTGAGGAGTAGGGGGTGATGGAGGAGTGGACCAGGGTGTCCCGGAGGGAACGCTCCCTACGGAATGCCACCAGGGTGGGGTGAAGGGAAGATGTGTTTGGTGGTGGCATCATGCTGGAGTTGGCGGAAATGGCGGAGGATGATCCTTTGAATGCGGAGGCTGGTGGGATGATAAGTAAGAACAAGGGGGGCCCTATCATGTTTCTGGGAGGGAGGAGAAGGTGTAAGGGCGGAAGCGCGGGAGATGGGCTGGACACGGTTGAGGGCCCTGTCAACGACCGTGGGTGGAAAACCTTGGTTAAGGAAGAAGGAGGACATGTCAGAGGAACTGTTTTTGAAGGTAGCATCATCAGAACAGATGCGACGGAGGCGAAGGAACTGAGAGAATGGGATGGAGTCCTTACAGGAAGCGGGGTGTGAGGAGCTGTAGTCGAGGTAGCTGTGGGAGACGGTAGGCTTGTAATGGATATTGGTGGACAGTCTATCACCAGAAATTGAGACAGAGAGATCAAGGAAGGGAAGGGAAGTCCATCATTTTCACATGGTCCATCTCTGACACTTCCCTTCCCTTCCTTGATTAACGCCTGTGATTAATTTCGAACCATTAATCTCTGAGGTAACAGATCAACCTAGAATAGACATACCCGATGTCTCTGTACAGTTGCCTAACCCTGAACTGCCATTTTCTAAGGATGTACCTGACGCTACAGTTCCTGATCATGTCGATCCAGTGGAAGAACCTCAAGTGGTAGAGCTACGCCGCTTTAACCGAATAAGGAAACCACCTTAGAGGCTTAATCTTTAATCACCTGACTTGTATATATGGACGTTGTGGGTTATTCAAATGCTCTCTGTAAATAGGAAGTGTAAAAAAAACTAAAGAGTGGGGGGGAAATGTAGTAATTAAAGGTATAGTCTTTCCTACTGCCTATCAGGGGTCACGTGATTGTTCTTGGAGACTCGGACCAATGAGCCCTGAGTACAGGTAATCCGGGGCGTGGATTTCTAGCTGAGGACCTGGTTCAAGCATGTAGCTTCTGAAGAACTCTCTGTAATAAAAGTTAGCTGTTTCAAGTAGAAATCTGTCCAGTACGTCATCATTAAAGTGATCTCACAGCTCTCTCTCCCTGTGTAATTCCCCCAGCTCTCTCTCTGCGATCCCCCAGCTCTCTCTCTCTGTGATTCCCCAGATCTCTCTCCCAGTCTGATAACCCCCAGATCTCTGTCAGGAATCTATATCTGGTTCTCTGTTCTATCATCTGTGACTATTCCATGCTCTACTCAACCCAACTCTGGAACTCCCTCCCTCAGTATTATTGTTTTGCCATCGCCTTCTGAGGTTACAGCCTCCTTTTTGACCTTTTGTCCTTTTCTGTTCCCATTCAGCTTCCAGCTCCTGTACAGCTCACCAAGATGTCCTTGTAAGTGATGAGTGCCACGTCTGTTACCTCCTCTCTCAGAGGTTACAGCTGGAGTGTTCTCCTAATTAGTCGGGTGGTCACGAGTCACTTTACAATCCAGGGTAATGCCACTCTGTACCCTATACACGGACAATCCTGTCCACTAGGGAAGCTTAGCGAGACTTACTGCCTGACTTTCTGACTGTTCTATATGGTGGACCAGGTCAGATTGTTTAACTGAACAGAGGCTGGGAACTGAAACTGAAGCTTGTGGCCTACCTAACTGAGCCCTATATCAGTCAAGGCTATTGCCCATTGGACAAGCAGGGCACTGAGTAAACATTTCTTCAATTAAATGTTGAGAGATCCTGAGTACAGTACATGAAGATCCTTATTCCTCCTGCCACTTACCACAGTGAGGGACAAGCCCTCTGGAAAAGAATCCAAAGCTTGCTGATTTTTGGGTGCCACACAAATGACATCAGTGATGCCTTTGGTTTCTTTAATTAAAGCCAAGCACTCATTGCAGGGGTATCTGCTGCTGTACAGCACAGCATCCTTCAGATTCCATTCACACCTACAGTACAAACACAAATGAAAGCAAAAAATTAACATTAGTTTTAATTGAAACTTAACAGGAGTGAGTTAGCCACAGCAGTGTTATTGGAAGAATCTAAAATAGAGTAAACATTAAGATTTCCTTTTATTGGTTCCCTCACCACCTGTCGCAAGCTTAGTCTAGCAGCTATCTCATTTAGAACTTGGCCAGCTCGGTCTGTGCTGATGCTACCAAGCCACTCATGGTGATGGGCATTGAGGTCCACCACCCAGAGTACATTTTGCACCCTTGTCACCATCAGTGCTTTCTCCAAATGGTGTTCAAAATGGAGGACTGATTCATCAGCTGAGGCAGGGCAGTACATGGTAATCAGCAGGAGGTTTTCTTACCCATGTTTGACTTGATGCCATGAGACGTCATGAGGTCCGGAGTCGATGTTGAGGACTCCCAGGGCAACTCCCTCCTAACTGTGTACCAGTGTGCCGCCACCTCTGCTGGGTCTGTCCTGCCGACAGACAGGACATACCCAGGGATAGTGTAGGTTATGTGTGGGACATTATCTGTAGGGTATGATCCCATGGGTATGACTGTCAGGCTGATGCTTGCTAAATAGTGGGGGCAAGGGATCAAATGTGGAAAGGTGTGGTATATCAAAGAGTAGCGGCAAGGTAGAAGAGGAAAATAGTAACGTGGGAAATGAGGGTCAGGGAATGGCAGGAAGGGACAGAGAGAAAAAACCTAAGAATGCACCAAGAGTAAAGACTGGATGTTACAAAGATAACATAATGACTAAACTAAAGGCTCTGTATATGAATGCGTGTAACATATAGAGATGACATTGGTTCAGAAGATCAGGATGTAGAATCGGATTGGGTGGAGATGAGGAATATAGTAGGTGGAAGAAGTCACTAGTGGGAATGGTCTACAGGCACCTTAACAGTAACCACATGATAGGACAAAGTATATAAGAAGAAATATTGGGTGCCTGTGATAAAGGGACAGCAATAATCATGGATGACTTTAATCTACATATAAACTGGAAAAATCAGACTGGCAGTAGTAGCCTGGATGATGAGTTCATAGAATGCTTTTGAAATAGTTTCTGAAAGCAGCAAGTTCTGGAACCAACCAGAGAACAGGTTATATTAGACATCAGGCGGAATCGTCCCAGAATTGTACTAAGGATGGTAGCCTACTTAACGTCTCCAGGCAAGGGCTGCTCCAGGTGACACATGGCCCCAAAAGCAGACGGTAGCTCCAAAATTTAGTGACGCCTCTCTGGGGCGCCTGCTGGATACAGTGGTCACTGTGGTGTCCTCTCCTGGCTCTAGCTGCAGGAGGTCCACTAGAGTCACCAATCTGGCCAAGGTGGCAGTGGCAGCGGCAGTTAGCGCCACCAGAGCACAGAGGATATCAGCCATCCAGTGTGGGAAAAGGATGAATGCTTTCATCCGTTCTGCCAGTGTAAGTCAACCACCTCATCATTCTCAACTCACACACTCACAAAATCGATCACACATCCACAGGGATCTCACACCTCAAGGGACAACACCATTAACTCTCACACACACTCTCACATCTCCATCAGGCTCATATCCTCTGGAGCTCGTGTCCTCATCCTGTCCATGGCTCCGCTCACCACACAAACATTCCATGTACTGCTATGCATGCTGCTCACACTCTCTCCACCTGTTTTGATGCAGAAGCTGGATCACAGCAGAAGGGAGAGGTCACAGGCCGAGGTGAAGAGGCCCACACTAGGCCCCTCACTCACTTTGAGGAGCGCGCCATCTCGCTAACTGGTGAGGATGTGGACCATGCCTTCAACAATGGTGAGGTCTGCGGCCAACACCCACGTGAAGATCCTACACCATATCATCGCTCTCTCAATGCAACTGTGAGTGCTCTCCCACTTTTGACTCTGCTGCCGTGCATTATTTATCTCTACTTTGGTTTACAGGGAGCTCTGCCAAATGACCGACACTCTCAGCCAGCCAGTCCCTCAACTCCATCCATGTCCTCACCTCCAGCCAAGAGGACACCTCCTTCATTGAAAAGCTGGAAATAAGTAGCCTGAACACCCGTCACAGCACTAACCCACACCCTTCACCGCAGAGATGCATACATAGATGGGACCTAGATCTAGAGCAGGCTTGGATTCACAATCTGGAATCCAGATTCTGCATGGACATATATCCGCAGCAGGAGGCAGGTTCAGCCAAGCTCCCCGGCACTCAGAGGACTGCTGGGGGAATAGGCATCTGTGAGGTCCGAGTCAGATGACGAGCCTCTGGATTCAGCCTTCAAGCTCATTGTGGAGAGTCAGCAGAAGGCGGGGAACCTTCACACAGAGCTGTTGGAAGCCCTCAAAAGAGTGGCATGCAAGTCGGAGAAGTGCATCTGCCCGTTTTCTGATGAAGTGGAGCCCATATGTGAGTGCATGGAGATCTCCATGGGAAGGATGGTGGATGCCATGGAGACCCTGGTCCAGCAGAATGTGGAGATGCGCGCAAACCTACACTCCATCACGGTAGCCATGGGTGAGTTCCTGCAGTAGCAACGGGTGAGAGAAACGGGGTACCTCGATGTCCCTCCAGATGCTCCTTCCCCTCAACAAGTCAGGCCGGGGCCTTTGAGCACCCTAAAGGAGGAGGAGCAGAAGCTGGACACCTGGGTCATCCACTCAGGAATCACAGAGGCTGTCCTCTTCCTCCAAGTTCCCTTTGCCTGTGACCCCCTCAACCTTGTCCTCTGTCACCGCAGAGGGAGCAGCTGGCCCACAGCAGGTCAGCCAAAGCAAGCTGGGGCCCTCAAGGTCTTGGCTCTCCAAAGGATGCACACCAAAGTCATCAGAGGCAACAGGGTGACCATTGCACAGGCTGTCTCTGCCCCTCCTGTGGATGTCAGGGCAGCACCTAGAAGAAGTGGTAAGGCTAGAAAACGTGTAATGTTGTCTTTCGGCTTCATTGACAGGCTTCGCGGGTCCTCCCACTGCAACCCACTTCACTAGCTGTTCAGCTGCATGCAGCTGGACCACAAGTGATTCTGGATGGAGAAGTGTGTGTATGGCAGGGCATTTCAGAGCCTTGTGCAAGCACTCCCTTAAGGATGAGGAACCTTCATTCATCACACTCACCTTGCTCTCCCCAGCATTTCAATGCTGCCTGCTGGGGTTTTCTTTCAGTTGTCCATCTGAGCTGACCTGTATTTCTGCCCACCCACTGATTGCACTCCCATGCTGGACCTGTGCCTGTCCAACACGAAGCTCCGCACACTTTTGATTTCGACAGCCATGGTAGTAGTGAAATTTTGTATCAGCTCTCCCCCCGGTCCTTTCCCCTCCCTCAGTCACACGTGTGCTTTCACCCATCATTGTTGATCCCCCCACCCCCCCGCCCAACATCGCCTTCCACCTCCCAACCGTCACCTACCAGCCTGAACCCTCGTCTTTCCAGGTTGTCCAGGTGAATGTGCATGTTCCCTATCTTCCTGAGAATCCCACCCCCATCCACATTGACCTCCCTGACCTCCTCCTTTCCACCCCCAGGGTCCATGTCTGCCTCTGAGTGCCCACCAACCAGCCTCGCTGTCCCTTCCACCACTACCGACGCACCCTCACTCTCCCACCCCACGGACCCCCTCTTCCCCCGTCGCACTCCCATTCCCTCCTACCACACCCATCCTCAGTTCACTCCCCAGGAGGCTGTCATTGACTCCACAGGCCCCTCCCTTGCACGTTCACCTGGAAACTCCACCACCGCCCTCACCCCAACTTACTCCCTCCTCCACTGGACACCTTCCACCTCCCCACCATAACCTACCAACCCAAACCATTGTCTTTACAAGATGTCCAGGTGAATCTTCTGCTGAACCCTCCACACCTTCCTTCACCCTTACTCCCTCCTCTTCCCGGACACCTTCCTCCACCCTTACTCCTTCCTCCTCCCAGACACCTTCCTTCACCCTTGCTCCCTCCCCCCCAGGACACGTTCCTTCACCCTTAATCCCTCCTCCTCTTGGGCACCTTCCTCCACCCTTATTCCCTCCTCTCCTGGTCACCTTATTCCACCCTCACTCTCTCCTCCCCCCCCGGACACTTTCCTCCACCCTTACTTCCTCCTGAACTCTTACTCTCGCCTCCTGCTGGACACCTTCCCCTCCCTGAACTCCCTCCTCGCTCCACGGACACCTTCCCCCATCCAAACCCCTGTCCCCTCCAAACTCCTTCCCCCCCAAAACTCCCTCCCCGGTACACCATCCTCTCCCACTCACAATTAGATCTTCTTCTCCTACCACTCAAACTTGATAGAAGTTTACAAAATTATGAGTGGCATGGACAGAGTAGATAGTCAGAAGCTTTTTCCCAGGGTGGAAGACTCAATTACTAGGGGACATAGATTTAAGGTGAGAGGAGAAAACTATAGAGGAGATCTGTGGGGCAAGTTTTTTACGCAGAGAGTAGTGAGTGTCTGGAATTCGCTGCCAGAGGAGGTGGTGGAAGCAGGTACGATAGTGGTGTTTAAGAGGCAGCTTGACAAATACATGAATAGGATGGGAATAGAGGGATACGGACCCCGGAAGTGCAAAATGTTTTAGTTGACGGGCAATATGATCGGCGCAGGCTTGGAGGGCCGAAGGGCCTGTTCCTGTGCTGTACTTTTCTTTGTTCTTTGTTCACTCGGCAATCATCCATTTGCAGCCCATGGCCAAGACCGTGATGTTCTGAAGCAGATCCAAGACATTAACGGAGACCACCTTCCAAGAGCTGTTTTGCGGCAGAGCCAAGTCCATGAGAAACCACCCAGCATGTGATGCACGTGTTCCTCCAGGGTCCGGTAGCTGTAGGGCTCCAGCATCTTCTCCTCGGATGTCCACAATCTGAGGAAGGCTTTAACGGTGAGTCCCGACTTCTGTAAAACTCGCTTGTCCAGATGTGTTCTGCGCCAGCAAGGTTTCCCGCTGGCGTATTGATAAATCTGGAGTCGGGGGATGATTCTGGTCGGCCTTACTTTGCATCTCATTACCGGGATGCAAATCAGGTTCACGCCGCCCTCTAGCAGAATTTGTATTCCGCCATGGCAACAGCATCATATGATCATTCTGTGCTTTCATGCCAGCATGAAACTGATTTCTGCACTTCACGCCGAATTGTCACTCCACCGGAAAATTCCTGCCTTGGTACTGTGTAATGTGACAGGATTAGCACTGACCTCAGAGTGAAGGCAGCCCTATGTAGCAGCAACCACAATGTGATTGAATTTTACATCCAGTTTGAAAGGGAGGAGAGTGGGTTTAGGACTCTGTGCTCTACACCTGGTCGCGGCCAGACGGGTCCATTCGTTCCAGGACTGTGCATTCACAGTCAGATCCACCGAGGTCAAGCCGGTGTTCTTCTCTGACCACTGCCTCCTACTGGCGGACTGCCACTTGGAGAAGGACCTGAGGGTGGGCAGGGGGGCATGGAAGCTAAATGTGCAACTGCTGACCCCAGAGAACATTGAGGAGCTCAAGAGGGATTACAAAGGTTGGAGAACCGTGAAACCCCTCTTTGAGTCCCTGACACACTGGTGGGAAGCGATCAAGGGAAGCATCAAGAGGTTTTTCATCCGCAAAGGCACCCAGAAAGCTAGAAAGGAACAGAGGGAAATGTCCCGACTCCAGAAAAAGATGCAGAATCTGCTCCGGCTGCAGTCGATGGGGGTCGATGTCAAGGAGGAGCTCCAAGAGGTGAAGGGCCAGCAAGCCTCGCACTTTGCCTCGGAGGCCTCCAAGATCATCTTCCGTTCCAGAGTCCGCTCCGTGGAGCAGGATGAGACGTGCTCACGTTTCTTCTTCCAAAAGGTACACAGAGAGCGCTCTGTGATCAGCAGCCTGAAGGAAGAAGATGGCTCAGTAAAGTCATCACGGTCCGACATTCTGAGGATCAGCAAATCCTTTTATGCCGGATTGTATGACGTGAAGCCCACGGACAGCACGGCCTCCCAGTCCTTCCTGTCCTCTATCACGGAGGTCTTAGACCACAGTACGCGGGAGAGCCTGGACAAACCGCTAACTCCTGATGAACTGACTAAGGCCCTCGAGTCCTTCGAGAAGAGTAAAACCCCCGGAAGCGACGGCTTGCCGGCGGAGTTGTATTCGGCTCTGTGGGACTTGATCGGCCCAGACCTGCTAGGAGTGTACGAGAGTATGCTCCTGGCCGGTAGTATGTCAGAATCCATGAGGAAGGGCATCATCACCCTCATCTACAAGCACAAGGGGGAAAGGGAGGAAATTAGAAATTGGCGACCCATTTCACTGTTGAATGTGGACTATAAGATTCTGTCCAAGGTCATCGCCAACCGGGTCAAATCCGCTCTGGAATTGGTGATTCACCCTGACCAGACCTGCTCTGTGCCAGGCAGGAAGATCTCTGACAGCCTGGCGCTGCTCAGGGATACGATTGCCTATGTACAGGACAGGGGTGTGGATACCTGCCTCATCAGCTTGGATCAGGAGAAGGCCTTTGACAGAATATCGCACACCTACATGGGGGATGTGCTCTCCAAAATGGGGTTTGGGGAGGGAATTCGAAATTGGATCCAACTGCTCTACACTAACATCAGTAGCGCAGTCTCAATCAATGGGTGGGAAACAGATAGCTTTCCGATTAAATCTGGAGTCAGGCAGGGCTGTCCTCTCTCGCCTGTCCTTTTCGTGTGTTGCATAGAACCCTTTGCCGAGTCCATCAGGAAGGATCCGGGCATAAGAGGAGTGACGATCCCAGGCAGTGGAGGCACTCAGGTAAAAGCCTCCCTGTACATGGACGACGTCGCCGTCTTCTGCTCGGATCCGCTGTCGGTGCGCAGACTGATGCACATCTGCGACCAGTTCGAACTGGCCTCGGGAGCCAAGGTAAATCGTGGGAAGAGCGAGGCCATGTTCTTTGGGAACTGGGCTGACCGATCCTTTGTCCCCTTCACTGTCAGGGCTGACGGCCTGAAGGTGCTGGGGATATGGTTCGGAGGGACCGGGGCATGCGTTAGAAACTGGAAGGAGCGAGTGGCCATGGTGAAAAGGAAACTGGGCATGTGGGAGCGACGCTCCCTCTCCATTGCGGGTAAGAACCTGGTCATCAGGTGTGAGGTACTCTCGCTGTTGCTGTACGTGGCGCAGGTCTGGCCCATTCCAGACTCCTGCGCGATGGCGATCACTCGAGCCATCTTCCGCTTTATCTGGAGGTCGAAAATGGATCGTGTCCGCAGGGACGCGATGTACAAGCCTCTAGATAAAGGGGGAAAAAACGTGCCCAACATCGCCCTCATACTGATGGCCACCTTTGTGTGTGGCTGCATCAAGCGGTGCGTAGACCCTCAGTACGCAAACACCAAGTGTCACTACGTGCTGAGGTTCTACCTGTCCCCGGTGTTGCGAAGGATGGGTCTGGCCACGCTGCCGCGGAACGCTCCAAGTAGTTGGACCGTGCCGTACCACCTGTCCCTGGTGGAAAAATTTATGCAGAAAAACACCTTTGACCACAAGTCCATCAGGCAGTGGTCAGCACGTAACGTCCTAGAGGCCCTGAGGGATAAGGAGAGGGTGGACCCTGTGGGATGGTTCCCCGAGCAGACTGTCAAAGTCATTTGGCAGAATGCCTCATCGCCAGAACTTTCCAACAAGCACCAAGACGTAGCTTGGCTGGTGGTGAGAAAGGCCCTCCCCGTCAGATCCTTCCTACACGCCAGGAGGCTCACCCCCTCTGCACGTTGCCCTCGAGGTGGCTGTGGTGGGGAAGAGACCGTTGTTCACCTCCTTGTGGATTGTGCCTTTGCAAAGAAAGTCTGGAGAGAGATGCAGTGGTTGCTGTCGAGGTTCATCCCGAGCAGTTCTGTGACACAGGACTCTGTGCTCTACGGGCTGTTCCCAGGGACACACACCGAGACAAACATCAACTGCAGCTGGAGGATCATCAACTCGGTGAAAGACGCGCTTTGGTCTGCCCGAAACTTGTTGGTCTTCCAGCGCAAAGAGTTGTCCCCGACCGATTGTTGCGGACTGGCACAATCCAAAGTCCAGGACTACGTGCTGAGGGACGCACTAAAGCTTGGGGCAGCTGCCGCAAAGGCGCAATGGGGAAGGGTCGCTGTCTAAGACCTTTCTACCACAGCGCACCGAGAGACTGGGAACTGTTTAGAGCCCCTCGGGCTGTACAGATCAAAATGAAAGGCTGTAAATGATTGTAATATTGTTTGTACTGATGCACCTGGTGATACATTTTGTAAAAGTTTAACCTGGATTGTACCCTTGTAATGTTGTTTTTGAAATGGTTTTGAATGTGATTGAAGATATTTTATGAATAAAGTATATTTTTACAAAAAAAAACTCTGTGCTCTACGGGCTGTTCCCAGGGACACACACCGAGACAAACATCAACTGCAGCTGGAGGATCATCAACTCGGTGAAAGACGCGCTTTGGTCTGCCCGAAACTTGTTGGTCTTCCAGCACAAAGAGTTGTCCCCGACCGATTGTTGCGGACTGGCACAATCCAAAGTCCAGGACTACGTGCTGAGGGACGCACTAAAGCTTGGGGCAGCTGCCGCAAAGGCGCAATGGGGAAGGGTCGCTGTCTAAGACCTTTCTACCACAGCGCACCGAGAGACTGGGAACTGTTTAGAGCCCCTCGGGCTGTACAGATCAAAATGAAAGGCTGTAAATGATTGTAATACTGTTTGTACTGATGCACCTGGTGATACATTTTGTAAAAGTTTAACCTGGATTGTACCCTTGTAATGTTGTGTTTGAAATGGTTTGGAATGTGATTGAAGATATTTTATGAATAAAGTATATTTTTACAAAAAAAAAGGCTAGTATTTTAAGCTTAAATAAGGGCATGCAAGCTGAGCTAGCTTAAGTGAACTGGGTTACTAGGTTAGGGGATAAATCAATAGAGAAGCATTGGCAGACATTTAAGGGGATTTTTCAGAATACTCAGAATAGGTATATTCCTGCTATAAGGAAAAATTCTAAAAGGAAGATCCACCATCTGTGGTTAACTAAAGGAGTTAAGGAAAGCATCAAACTTAAGGAAAAAGCATATAACTGTGCAAAGATGAGTGGCAGGTCAGATGAGTGGACAGAATATAAACAATGAAAGAGAATTACTAAAAGGTTAATCTGGAGTAAGAAATTAGAGTATGAGAGCAAGCTAGCTAGAAATGTAAAAAATGGATAGCAAGAGTTTCCACAGATATTTAAACTGGAAAAGAGTAGGCAAAGTGAGTGTTGGTCTTCTAAAGAGTGAGAATGGGGAGTTAATTATAGATAATAAGGAAACGGTGGATGAAATAAACAAATACTTTGCTTCGGTCTTCACTATAGAGGATACAAAAAACATTCCAGTAATAGGTGTAAATCGAGAGGTGGAGCGGAGAGAGGAACTTGGTGAAATTACAATCATTTGGGACGCGGTACTGAGCAAACTGATGGAGCTGCGGGCTGACAGGTCTTCAGGTCCAGATGGGTTTCATCCTAGGGTCTTAAAAGTGGTAGCTAATGAGGTAGTAGATGTGTTGGTGTTAATTTTCCAAAATTCCCTGGATTCTGGAAAGGTTCCATCAGACTGGAAAGTAGCGAATATAACCCCTCTATTCAAAAAAGGAGGGAGGCAGAAAACAGGAAACTATAGGCCAGTTAGATTGACGTTTGTCATGGGGAAGGTGTTAGAGTCAATCATTAAAAAGGTTATAACTGGGCACTTAGAAAAACTCAAGGAAATTGGGAAGAGTCAGCATGGTTACATGAAAGGGAAATCATGTTTAACCAATTTATTAGAATTCTTTGAAGGAGTAACATGTGCTGTGGTTATTGTGCAAAATAAAAGCTTATGTTGTAGGGAGTAACATATTAGCCTGGACAGAAGTTTGGCTGGCTGGCAGAAAACAGATAGTATGCCTAAATGGGTCTTTGTCTGATTGGCAGGATGTGATGAGTAGATTCCCACAGGGGTCTGTGCTGAGGCCTCAACTATCTACAAGTTACATCAATGACTTAGATGAGGGGGGTGGTGGATGAAGGCATGGTAGCTAAATTTGCAGACAACACAAAGATAGGTAGGAAAGTACGTTTTGAAGAAGACATAAGGAGATGGCAGATTGATATAGATAAGTTGAGTGAGTGGGCAAAAATCTGGCAGATGGAGTATAATGTGGGAAAATGTGAAGTTGTTCACTTTGGCAGGAAGAATAAAAAAGCAGAGTATTACTTAAACGGAGAATGGCTACAGAGTTCTGAAGTGCAGAAGGACCTAGGTGTTCCCATGCATGAGCCACAAAAAGTTAGTATGCAGGGACGGCATGTAATCAAGAAGGCTAAGGGAATGCTATCCTTCATTATGAGAGGAATTAAACATAAAAGTGAGGATGTTATGCTCCAGTTATACAGGGCATTGGTAAGGCCACATTTCGAATAGTGTGTGCAGTTTTGGTCTCCTTATTTAAGGAAGAATATAAATGCGTTGGAGGCAGTTCAGAGGATGTTTACTAGAACTGATACCTGGAATGAGCAGGTTGTCTTATGAGGATAGGTTGGACAGGCTGGGCTTGTTTCCACTGAAGTTTAGAAGAGTGAGGAATGACTTGATTGAAATGTATAAGATCCTGAATGGTCTTGACAAGATGGATGTAGAAAGGATGTTTCCTCTTGTGGGTGAGTCCAGGGGACACTGTTTTAAAATTAGGGGTCACCCTTATAGGACAGAGATAAAGAGAAATTTCTTGTCTCAGAGGGTTGTGTGACTTCGGAACTCTCGGCCTCAGAAGGCGGTGGAAGTGGGGTCACTGAATATTTTTAAGGCAGAGGTAGATAGTTTCTTGTTAGGCAAGGGAATCAAAGGTTATCGGGGGTAAATGGGAATGTGGAACTTGAAACACAAACAGATCAGCCATGATCTTATTGAATGGAGTAGCAGGCTCGAGAAGCCAAATTGACTACTTTCCTCCTATTCTGTATGTTTGTATGTTCATATGTTTGCAGGACACTGTGGGTCTTTTTAGCCTACACAGTGCTGGCAGGATTTTATGGTGTCTTATACTTTCCTTCCAAATTGTACCTTCTTTTCTGATGCTTCTTTCATATTCCTAGGCTTAAGGAACTGTATGGTCACTGGAGGTTTCCTGGCCCAAGGCTTTTCTTCACCTCTCAGTATTGCCCTGTTATGTTTACAGACTGTTGTTTGTCTCACCAACTGTATTGCTTTTTCTCAGGTGAGGGTATTCCTTAGATTGCAGTAAGTCTGATAGGGATTCATCGGTAACACCAACTAAAATTAAGTCTCATATAATTCTGTTTTTAGGTCTCCATACTTGCATCTTTCAACCACCCTGTAAAAGTCACCAATAAAAACATCTACTGGTTCTCCTTTTCTCACCCCTATTAGGGGCCCTTTGGCCCTTTTCAGAATCTTATTGCTCCTCAGGTTGAAATAGTTGTCATCGGCTTTTACATCTCCTTCAAATTTATCAGAGGTCTTATTAATGCCCTGCCTGTTCCTAAGTAAATTAATGTGGAGACCTGTTCAGCTTCCAACTTACTGTCCAATTCTGAAACAATTCAGAACCTCAAGGATCTATTTTCTCCAAAATGCCCAGTTCTGAGTTTGAATAGGTCATTCTATGTATCCAAATCTCTCAGGTAGTATAAATTTAAGATCCATAGCTCTTCTAAGCTTTTAGGTGGTTTACCTGAATTTTCAAATTTTCCTTCCAGTTCAGTCTCTCACTGGGATTTGCTGTAGTCACTATCTCTCCCTGGGGATCTCTCAGATAGACTTGGTATTTATTTCTTGAATGCTGCAAAGCTCTTAGGAACTGCTTTGCTTTAAGTTAATTCCATGAACTCATCACTCGCTTCCCCTGGAGCATCAAGTATTTGGAGCTATTTTTTTCCTCTTTTGTGCTGCCTCACAGTGTAATGATGTCGACCTCAGCCATGGACTCCAGGGCTTTCCGTTACCCACCCTTGATAGGAATCTGATTTTATTAAAATCGATTTTTAATCTTTTAAAAGGTTGCTCACCATTTGCACGATCTTTGCTTGGTTTTCTGATTCGAAGCCTACAATTGCTGGATTGGAATTTTCTTTACAGACCACTACATGCTGTGGTACAGTTTTGGATGAGTTTGAAAGTTGATTTTCTGACTCTTCTTGCCTCCTCTTTGTCTATGGAGCAGCTTTGGGCCAAAATTTTAGGGCCCCTCCTGCCCGGCAGGATGTTATGGCCCCGCTGAACTGAATGGAGATTTAAATGCCTTGCCGCATCCGCCAGGGTAGACACGCCATGGTAGAGTGGTAAAACTTCAGCCTTGGAGTTCTTCAACTGTAACTTACAGAGTTCTGCAGTTCTGGTGCCACTTTTACAGGTCTGACATTTAATTTTTATTGAAGTAGAATTTGCAGTGTTTTGGATCCATTCCACCACTGCCACCATGTTGTATATTGGTTAGTCTAGCTTTGGAATGATTACTGAGACGTTGGTATGTTCAAACAACAACTGGTTTAATTTTATACAACTGAACTATGTACAGCTATCCTTGACTAGGTGTTGCATAGCTCAAGCCATGACCCTTTCCTCTACTAGTCATGTGTTTTCTTACATTATCATTACTGGAGGCACTATTTAACGGTCCCACACATGAACCCTGACAAACCCTAATGATACACCCTTTTCTCTCCCCATGCCTCTTTCTCTCTCTCTTCCCAGACTCTGTCTTTCCCCACCCACATCCCATGTCTCTCTATCACTCCATTCAGGCTTTCTCTCCCCTAGTCTATTTCTCCCCTAGTCTCTCTCTTTCTCTATCCATCTCTTTCTCCCAGTCCATTTCTTTTTGCCTGCAGTCTCACTCTCTCTTCCCCTCCAAGTCTCTAACTCTCCCCCATCACCCTTTCTCTCCCCAGTCTTCCCCTTCTCTCTCTCCCCAGCTTCTCTTACCCAAGTCTCTCTCCCCACAGTCTCTCTCCCCCTGAGTCTCTAACTCTCTGCTCAGTCTTCCTCCCCCGAGTGTCTAATTCTCCGGCCCATTCTCTCTCCCCTGTAACTCTCTGTCTAATCTCTCCTTTTCATCATTTCCCTCTTCCTCTCTCCCCCAGTTTCTCCCTCCCCCAGTTTCTCTGTCTCCTTTCAGTCTCTCTCTCTCTTTCCCCTACGTCTCTCTCTCTCTTCCCATCCCTCTCGCTCTCTGCCCTCAGTCTATCTCTTTCTCCCCAGCCCATTTCTGCCACCTTATTTGCTCTTCCCTCTCCCCGCAGTCCCTCCCCCCACGACTCACCACCTCTTTCTCCCCTGGAGTCTCCCTTTCACTCCCAAGTCTCCCTCTATCCCCCAGTCTTTCTGTCTCTTTCCCCAGTCCCTATCTTCCCGAGTCTCTCTCTCTGTTAGTCTCTTTCTCCAGTTTCTCTCTGTCACACAGTCTCTTTGAATCGCGCTCTACCCAGTCTCTCACCCCTTGTCTTTTTCTATCCCCCAGGCTCTCTCCCTCCCTCCCACAGTTTCTCTCTCCTCCAATCTCCCTCTTTCTCTTCCCCTGACCCCGACTTTTAACTTGCCACAGTATATTGCTCCTTTCTTTCTTTCTGGAGCTGGTCCGAAACAGACACGAGGAGTGGAAAGGGTGTCCCAGGGAGGGTGACACGGTAGAAGTGGAGAGGGTGACCCTGAGAGAGTGGGAAAGGTGGCCCGGGTGCAGGAATTGGGAATGTGTCCCCTTCCGCTGGAGTGAGGGTGAAGCAAAAACAAAGGGATATTGTTTGCTCTCTGATAAAATGCTGGCAGCCCCAATATTTCTGCAGTAACATTCAGCCGATTCATTATTTGTGCTGTTAATCAAAGAAATGGCCATCTTAACTTTAATTGGGTACATTTTTTTTATTCTTTCATGAGATAGGAGCCTTTCATGAGTTTCAGCGTTGCTGAAAGATCAATATTTGTTGCCCATCCCTAATTTTACTTGAACTGAGTGACTTGCTAGGGCATTTCAGAGGGCAATTAAGAGTCAACCACATTGTTGTGGGTCTGGGGTCACATATAAGCCAGACCAGGTAAGGAAGGCAGATTTCCTTTCCTAAAGGACATTAGTGAACCAGATTGGTTTTTACAAATAGTGGGTGCAAGAGGTCAAGTTTGGGAAGATGTGATCAATTAAATTGAGAAGACAAGGCAAAAGAGCATGGTAGGAATAAGGGAACTGATGATCAGTACGTGGCAGGAATGGACAGGGTATACAAAGCTAAGATAAGCAGACAAAGCTAGAAGTTACAAAAAAAGTAAAAAGACAGAACTAAAGCTTCTGTACCTGAATGCATGTATCATTTGTAACAAAACAGATTAATTCACAACAGAAATAGAATTAAATATGTATGATCTGATAGCCATTATAGAGACATGGCTATAGGATAACAAAGACTGGGACTTAAATATTCAAGGGAACATGCCATTTAGGAAGGACAGGAAGCTAGGAAAGGGTGAAGCTCCATTAATTACGGATAACATTGGTACAATAGAGAGGGATGATCTTAGTTCTGGAAATCAAGATGTAGAATAAGTTTGGGTAGAGATGAGAAATAGTAAAGATAATAAGTCGCTTGTGGGAGTGGTTTACAGGCCACCTAACAGTAACCACACTGTAGGATGGGGAACACAGGAAGAAATAATGTGGGCTTATGAGAAAAGTACAGTGATCATCAAGGGCGATTTTAACCTTCATATAAATTGGACAAATCAGATTGGCAAAGGTAGCTCGGATGATGAGTTCACAGTGTTTTCGGGACAGTTTCTGAGAGCAGCATTTTTTAGCACCAACCGGAGAGCAGGCTATACTAGATCTGGTAATGTGCAATGAGACAGGATTAATTAATGACCTCATAGTGAAGGCACCCCTCGGTAGTAATCATAAAACACTGTGGGTGTACCTACACCACAGGGACTGCAGCAGTTCAAAAAGCCAGCTCACCATCACCTTCTCAAGGGCAATTAGCATTGGCAATAAATGTTGGCCAAGCCAGTGACACCCACAACCCGTAAATGAAAAAAAATCAGTTTGAGGGAGAGAGGAGTGGATCTAAGCCTAGTGTTTAAAACTTAAATAAGGGCAATTATGAGGGCATGAAGACAGAGCTGGCTATAGCATACTGGGAAATCTAGGTTAAGGGATAGGTCAGTAGAGATGCAGGGGCAAACATTTAAGGAAATATTTCAGAATACTCAGAAAAGGTACATTCCAGTGAGAAAGAAACACTCTAAGGGAAGGACACATTATCTGTGGCTAACCAAAGAAGTTAAAGATAGTATCGAATTGAAAGAAAAAGAGTATAATTCTGCAAAGATGAATGGCAGGTCAGAAGATTGCACAGAATATAAAGCACAGCAAAGAGTGACCACGAGATTAATGAGGGAGAAATTAGAGTATGGAAGAAAGCTAACTCGAAATATAAAAAGGTAGTACGAGTTCCTATAGTTATTTAAAAAGGAGAAGAATAAGTGAGCTTTCGAGCTCTAGAGTGAGAATGGAGAATTAATAATGGAAAACAACGAAATGGCAAATGAATTGAACAGATATTTTGCAACTCTATTCACTGAAGATACAAATAACATCCCAGAAATAACTGTGGATCAGGAGGTGAAAGGGAGGGAGGAACTTAAAACATTTATAAACACCAGGGAAACAGTACTGAGAAAATTATTAGAACTAAAAGCTGACAAGTCCCCAGGTCCTGATGGACTTCATCTTGGGGTCTTAAAAGAAGTGGCTGCTGAGATAGTAGGAGTATTGGTTTTAAAAATTTTCCAAAATTCCCTAGATTCTGAAAAAGTCCCATCAGATTGAAAAATAGTGACTTCACTATGCAAGAAAGGAAGGAGACAGAAAGCAGGAATTATCAGGCCAGTTAGCTTAACATCTGCAAAGGCTATGGGCCCTGACAGTATTCCAGCAATAATACCTGTGCTCCAAAACTTGCCGCGCCCCTAGCCAAACTGTTCCAGTACAGCTACAACACTGTCAACTACCCGGTAATGTGGAAAATTGCCCAGGTATGTCCTGTACACAAAAAGCAGAACAAATCCAACTCGGCCAATTATTGCCCCATCAGTCTACTCTTGATCATCAGTAAAGTGATGGAAAGGGTCATCAACAGTGCTATCAAGTGGCACTAGCTTAGCAATAACCTGCTCACTGATGCTCAGTTTGGATTCTGCCAGGATCTCTCAGCTCCTGACCTCAATACAGCCTCGGTTCAAACATGGACAAAAGAACTGAACTCCAGAGGTGAGGTGAGACTGACTGCCCTTAACATCAAGGCAGCATTTGACCAAGTGTGGCATTAAGGAGTGCTCGCAAAACTGGAGTCAATGGGAATCAGGGGGGAAACTCTCTGCTGGTTGGATTCAAGCCTAGCACAAAGGAAGATGCTTATGGTTGTTGGAGGTCAATCATCTTGGTTCCAGGACATCACTGCACGAGTTCCTCAGGGTAGTGATCTAGGCCCAACCACCTTCAGGTGCTTCATCAACGACCTTCCTTCCATCATAAGGTTGGAAGTAGGGATGTTCGCTGATGATTGCACAATGTTCAGCACCATTCGCGACTCCTCAGTTACTGAAGCAGTCCAAAAGCAGCAAGTCCTGGACAATATCCAGGCTTGGGCTGACAAGTGGCAAATAACATTCGGACCACACAAGTGTCAGGCAATGGCCATCTCCAACAAGAGAGAATCTAACCATCTCTTCTTGACATTCAATGGTATTAACATCGCTGAACCCCCCTCTCCCACTGTCAACATCCTAGGGGTTACTATTGATTGGAAGCTGAACTGGAATAGCTATATAAATACTGTCGCTACAAGAGCAGGTCAGAGCCTAGGAACCCTGTGGTGAGTAACTCAGTTTCTGACTCCTCAAAGTTGTTCAGCATCTAAAAGGCACAAGTCAGGAGTGTGATGGAATACTCTCCACTTGCCCGGATGAGTACAGCTTGAACAACATTCAAGAAGCTTGACACCATCCAGGCAAAGCAGCCCACTTGACTGGCACCCCATACATAAACATTCACTCTCTCTATCAGCAACGCACAGTGACAGAAGTGTGTACCACTTAAACGTTGCACTGCAGGAACTCACCAAGACTCCTTAGAGAGCACCTTCCAAACCCAAAACCACTACCATTTCGAAGGACAAAGGAGAGCAGATGCATAGGAACACCAACATCTGGAGGTTTCCCTCCAAGCCACACACCATCCTGACTTGGAAATATATCACCGTTCCTTTACTGTCACTGGATCAAAATCCTGGAACTCCCTCCCTAACAGCACTGTGGGTGTACTTACATCACATGGACTGCAGCAGTTCAAGAAGGCAGCTCACCACCACCTTCTCAAGGGCAATTAGGTATGGGCAATAAGTGCTGGCTAGCCAATGATGCCCACATCCTGTGAATTACCAAAAAAAAAATCTGCCGTAGGGAAATTGCTCGAATCTATTATTTAGGAGGTTATAGCAGGGCATTTAGAAAATCTCACAGCAATCAAGCAGAGTCAACATGGTTTTGTGAAAGGGAAATCATGTTTGATTAATTTATCGGAGCTCTTTAGGGAAGTAAAAGCAATGCACATAAAGGGGAAATTTACGGGTGAGCATTTGACAAGTTGCCACATCAAAGGTCACTACACAAAATAAGAGGGGTGACATATTAGCATTAAGAGAGGATTGGTTAGCTAACAGAAAGCAGAGATTAGGGATAAATAGGTCTTTTTTGGGTTGGTAAGAGTGGAGTGCAACAGGGATCACTGCTGGGGCCTCAACTATTTACAATTTATATCAATGACTTGGATGAAGGGGCCAAATGTATAGTTGCTAAATTTATTGATGTCACAAAGATAGGTAAGAAATTAAATTGTGAAGAGGATATAAGGAGTCTGCAAACGGACACAGAGAGGTTAAGTGAGTAGGCAAAAATTTGGAAGATGGAGCATAATGTGGGAAAATGTGAACTTGTCCACTTTGGCAGGAAGAATAGAAAAGCAGCAAGCTATTTAAATGGAGAGAGATTGCAGAACCCTGAGGTACAGAAGGATCTGGGTGTCCTGGTACACAAATCAGAGGCTGGGAATTCTGTGGAGAAAACTCATCTCCTGTCTCCCTAAAGTCTTTCCGTCATCTACAAGGCCTAAGTCAGGAATGCAATGGAATACTCTCTACTTTCTTGAATGAGTGCAGCACCAACAACACACAAGAAACTTTACACCATCCAGAACAAAGCATACCACTTGATTGGCACCACATCCATCCCACTGCTAAACTTTAACATCTGGAAGTCCCACCCTAAATTGCCCTGTCTCTTATCTCTCTCTCCACTAATGTACTGCGTAAAGCCTGGCTACGTAAATCCTATTTCTTTTACAAACCGTTGACGATTCCTATGATCTGCTGATGTGGCTCATCACAAAGGAGCCTTATTTTCTGCCCAATATATTGCAACCACCCCCATGGTTTCTGCAATTCCAAACAGGTACAACAGTTATGGATGTCTTGATGATCTTAACTTGATTTGGACATATCTTTGACAAATTAAAAGAACAACTCACTTCTGCCTGCAATTTGCCTAGATATTCTAAGTTAGAAGATGCCAGCCTGGCAGAGAAGACCCATGGTAGAGGTGACCATCCCAATGATGGTGAAAAGCTTTCTAAAAAGCAGCAACAGATTAGTGTGAGGACTCCACATAAGCACATTAACACTGACTTAATGGTGATCAATACACTGGCTGGTGGAGAACAGAAATCAATAGGAATGGCAGGAAAAACAAAAAAGAGAATTAATAGAAATGCTGTATTATTCCAAGTGGGATTTCAGGCCAGGAGTAGGAATTGGTGACTCCAGGAATATCCAGAATCCAGAATTATCTGAATAAAATGTACAGTTAGCTTCAGCACATGGGGCCCTGGATTCTTTGGTGGCACACCCAGAATGATTGGCAGAATGTGGTAGAAAATATGATTGGATAGTATGAGAGAACTGTCATTGAAATAAACACTTTGAATCTATATCTTCAGTTGCAAGCTTCTCTTTTTGGGGTATCATCAGGTCAGAAGTGGGGATGTTTGCTGATGATTACATAATGTTCAGCACCATTCACACTCCTCAGATAATGAAGCAGTTCATGCCCACATGCAGTAAGGTGTGGACAACACTCAATTTCATGCTGATAAATAGAAAATAACATTCATATCACACAAATGCCAGGCAATTACCATCGCCTCTTGACAATGGCATGACCATCGCTCTATACCCCACCATCAATATCTTACCGGTTACCCTTAGCCAGAAGCTTAAGTTGATCAGGCATATAAATCGTTTGACTATAAGACCAGGTCAGAGGCTGAGAATTCCATGGAGACCAACTCACCTCCTGTTTCCCCAAAGCCTAACCAACATTGAGGAGCATAAGTCAGGATTCTTTATGGCACGCTGAGTATGATTGGCAGAAGGTGGTGAAATATTGATGGATAATGAAAGGATATTGTATCATTTAAATAAACAGTTTTAATTGTGTTTAAATTCACATTGTTTTGCCCTATATCTTCAATTATATACTTTTGTTTGTGGGGACAGGATGCTGCTGTTTCTTTAATACTGGCCATTTACCCTCAGGGTAGTGTCCTAGACTCAACCATTTCCAACTGCAGCATTGAAGATCTTCCCTTGATTAGAAGACAGGATGTTCGCTGACAACTACATAATGTTCAGCACTATACACGGCTGCTCGGATACTGATGCAGTTTGTGTCCATATGCAGTGAGATCGTCTAACATTAACCACATGGTAGGGCAGAGTAAAAAGGAAAAGGTAATGGGAACTTGTCAGAAATATACAGCAATAATTATGGGGATTTTAATCTACATGTAGACTGGAAAAGTCAGATGAGCAAAGGTAGCCTAGATGAGGAGTTCATAGAGTGTTTTAAGGATAGTTTTTTAGAACAGCAAGTTCTGGAGCCAACCAGAGAGCAGGCCATACTAGAACTAGTATCGTGCAATGAGGCAGGATTAATTAATGATTTCATAGGGAAGGCACCCCTAAGCAGGAGTGATCATACTATCATTGAATTTTACATTTAGTTTGAGGGAGAGAGAGTGGGTCCAAGAATAGCATTTTAAACTTACATCAGGGCAATTATGAGGGCATGAAAGCAGAGCTAGCTAAAATGAACTAGCAAATAAGAATAAAGGGATAGGTCAATAGAGATGCAATGGCAGACACTTAATGGGATATTTCAGAATACACAGGATACATTCGAATGAGAAATAAGAATTTCAAGGGGCAAACCCACCATCCGTGGTTAACTAAAAAAGTTAAAAGTAGTATCAAACTTAAAGAAAAAGCATATAATTGTGCAAGGATGGGTGGCAATTCAGAAGATTGGACAGAGTATAAAGAACAGCAACGAATGACTAAAGATTAAATGGAAGGAAAAAGGAAGAGTACGAGAGAAAGTTAGCTAGAAATATAAAAACAAATAGTAAGAATTTCTACAGATATTTAAATAAGAAAAGAGTTACAAAGTGAGCACCAGTCCTATAGAAAGTGAGTCTGGGGAATTAATAATGGATAATAAACAGATGGCTGATGCTTTGAACAGCTTTTTTGCATCAGTCTTCACTGTAGAGGATACAATTAACAGCCCAGTGGCAGCTGTAAATCAGGAAATGGAAGGAAGGGAGGGATTCAGGAAAATTACAATCACCAGGAAAGTGGTACTCAGCAAATTGTTGGAGCTGTGGGCTGACAAGTCCCCGGGTCCTGATGAACTTCATCCTTGTAAGAAGTGAATTGCGAGATAGCTGATGCATTGGTTTTAATTTTCCTAAATTCATTAGATTCGGGGAGGTTCCATTAGATTGGAAAATAACGAATGCAACTCCAGGATGCAGGAAACTACAGGCCAGTTAGCTTAACATCTGTCACAGGGAAAATGTTAGCAGCTATTAAAGATGTAAAAGCAGGGCACTTAGAAAAATTCAAGGTAATCAGGCAAAGTCATGTTTAACCAACTGGAGTTCTTTGAAGAAGTAACATATGCTGTGGATAAAGAGGAACCAATGGATGTACTGTACTTAGATTTCCAGAATGCATTTGAGAAGGTGCCACATCAAAGGTTATTGCGGAAAATAAAAGCTCATGGTGTAGGGGGTAATACATTAGCATGGGTAGAAGATTATCTAGCTAACAGGAAAGAGAGAGTAGGCATAAATAGATCATGTTCTGGTTGGCAAGATGTAATGAGTGGTGTGCCACAGGGGTCAGTGCTGGGGCCTCAACTTTTTACAATTTATATAAATAACTTGGATGAAGAACCTGAAGATATGGCTGCTAAATTTGCTGATGATAGGTAGGAAAGCAAGTTTTGAAGAGGACATAAGGAGGCTACAAAGGGATTTACATAGGTTAAGTGGGCAAAGATCTGGCAAATAGAGTATAATGTTAGAAAATGTGAAATTGTCCATTTTGGCAGGAAGAATAAAAGAGAGGCATATTATCTAAATGATGAGAGATTGCAAAGCTCTGAGATGCAGAGGGATCTGGGTGTCCTAATGCATGAGTTGCAAAAGGATATTATTCAGGTACAGCAAGTAATTAGGAAGGCTAAGTGAATGTTATCCGTTTTTTGCAAGGGGAATTGAATACAACAGTAGGGAGGTTATGCTTCAGTTGTACAAGGCAGTGGTGAGACATCTGGAGTACTGTATACAGTATTGGTCTCCTTTTTTAAGGATGGATATAAATACACTGGACGGAGTTCAGAGAAGGTTTACGAGACTAATACCTGGAATGGGCAGGTTGTCTTATGCGGGAAGGCTGGACAGGCTAGGTTTGTATCTGCTGGAGTTCAGAAGAGTAAGAGATGACTTGATTGAAACATATGAGATGCTGAGGCGTCTTGGCAGGGTGGATGTGGAGAGGATGATTCTTCTTGTGGGAGAATCTAGAACTAGGGATCATAGATTAAAAATAAGGGGTTGTCCTTTTACAACAGGGATGAGGAGAAATTTTTTCTCTCAGAGGGTCGTGAGTCTTTGGAACACTTCCTTAAAAAGGCAGTGGAAGCAGAGTCTTTGAATATTTTTAAGGCAGAGCTGGACAGTTTCTTGATAAGCAAGGGGTGTAGGTTTTCGAGGGTAGGTGGGAATGTGGAGTTGAATCAGGTCAGCCATGATCTTATTGAATGGCGGAGCAAGCTCGGGGGGCTGAGTGACCTACTCATGCTCCTAATTCGTATGTTCGTAAGACCTGGACAATAATTCAGCCTTGGGCTGTTAAGTGGTAAGCAATCTTCACATTACACAACTGCCAGGCAATGGCCATCTCCAACAAACCCTTGACAATTGCATTATCATCTCTGAATTCCGCACTATCAGCATAAAAAGAAACACAATAAATACTGTGGACTACAAGAGCAGGTCAGAATTTGGGAATTCTGTGGAGGGTAACTCACTTACTGGCTCCCAAAAGTCTGTCCACCATCTACAAGGCCTAACAGCAAAATATGCCGATGCTGGAAATCTGAAACAAACACAGAAAATGCTGGAAAAACTCAGCAGGTCTGACAGTATCTGTGGAGAAACAGAGTTGATGTTTCGAGTCTATATGGCCTGAACACAGATGCTGTCAGACCTGCTGAGTTTTTCCGCATTTTCTGTGTTTGATATCTACAAGGCCTAACTTGGGAATGCTATGGAATATTCTCCACTTGCTTGGATGAATGCTGCTCCAACAACACACAAGAAACTTGGCCATCCAGGACAAAGCAGCCTGCTTGATCAGCACCCCACCACTACCTTAAACATCCACTCCATCTGCTAAGCCTTAAGCTTCGTAACGGTTGTAAGCTTCATTTTGTGGGGACTTGGTGCTGCTGTTTGTTGACCTTCCCTCTTTCATAAGGTTAGAAGTGGGGATGTTCATTGCACAGTATTCAACACCATTCACAATTCCACAGTACTAAAGCAGTCTTGTGCATATACAGTAAGACCTGGACAACATTCAGGCGTGAAATGATAAATGACAAGTAACATTTGCGTCATGCAAGTGCCAGGCAATGGCCAACTCCAACAAGAGAGAAACTAACCATCTCGCCTTAATATTCAATGGCATTACCATCGCTGAATCCCCCACTATCTACATCCTGGGGTTACCATTGACCAGAAACTAAACTGGACCAGCTATATAAATACTGTGGTTACAAGTGCAGGTCAGACGCTGGGAATTCTGTGGAGTGTCACTCACCTTATGGCTCCCCAAAGCCTGTCTTACAACTATCTACAAGGCACAAGTCAGGAGTGTGATGCAATATACTCCACTTGCCTAGATGAGTGCAGCTCCAACAACAGTCTAGAAATTCAACCATCCAGGACAAAGCAGCCCACTTGACTGGCACCATCCACCACCTTCAACATTCACTTCTCCACCAGTGGCAGAATGTTTATCATATACCAGAACCACTGCGGCAACTCATCTAACATTGCTCAACAACACTTCCCAAATTCATGACCACTGCCACCTAGAAGGACAAAGGCAGCAGATGCACGGAAACACTAGCAAATGCAGGTTTCCCTTTAAGCCACACCATCCTGACTTGGAACTTTCTCACTGGTTCTTCACTGTTGCTGTGTCAAAACTTGGTACACCCTCCCTAACAGTACTGCGTGTGTGTGTGTGTGAAGAAAAATATCATTACTGTGGGATACTGTGAAGCAGGCTTGTAGGGGCTGTGTGTGTGACTGATTTAATAAAGCTAAAGACAGTCGGACAGAAAGGTTTAAATCATCAAAGGCATTAGGTGCAAAAGCAGGCATTTTGAAATAAAGATTAACAAGCTAAGATGGGATACACGTATATACAACATGAATAGGAAACCGCATTCGGAAATAAATTAAGAGACGAAATTTTGGCTCTGGAATTTTAAAGAGGAAGAAAAGGAATTTTTACAACTGGCAAAGATCATAAATGAATAAAGCAAAGTTATTAAGCTTACTTTTCCTGAAAATGGCAGCCATAAAGACAAGATGAAAGATTTCTATATTCTAGGAAAGGTAACTTCCAAATAAAGTTAAGAACAATGGGTTTAAAGATGAAAGAGAAAAAACATATTTAAGGAAAGGTCGCAAGCTGTGAGAGGTGTGGCCATGTGGTATCTTGAAGAATGTATGTGCGAGGACAGGCCTGTGAAGTAAGTAGCCTCCAGCCACCCCAGAGAAATGTTTGCTTGTTCCCAAAAACAAGGTTTTGTTGCAAGCCTTGGATTTCCATTGTCGAGGGAAAGAGAAGCCCTATGACATACCTCCCCTATAGCAACAGTAATTGCCTTGCAGTGATATTACTGGATGTTTTATAGATGAAGAGTCTATAGGGACTGTTGCCTGGAAAAGGGTGTTTCATGAGCATAGCCAAGTAGAAATCTTTTGGGAAATGTTGTAAAACCAAATTTAACTGAGTAACTGTAATCTTGTGCATTTAAGTTTTCTTTTGTTAATAAATGCTTTAATTTAATATTTAAAATCTCTAAAAGTGGTAGTGGAATCTTTACTTCTGACTTCAGTACACATACCTTCTCGTAATAAAAATACAAATTGCAAATCGTAGCGAGTGTTTGACCAAATTTCTCTTCGGGATTTGGTCAGCCCGGCAATTACCACCTGCAATATCATAACAGTGTGCATACACCAGATGGGCACCAGTGGTTCAAAAAGGCAGCTCACCACCACCTTCTCAAGCGCAAATGGTCAAATGTTGGCCTTGCCTATGATGCTCACAAAGCATGAAAAAAAATAATTGAAGAAAAAAAATTCTTGAAGTACTTTAACTTATACAACTACACGGGAAGTGGGGTTATGCAGGATGCCTCTGTGTCAGCCAGAAAAAACACAATGAGCCAAGTGGCCTGATTCCATCCTGTAAACATCTATGATTCTATGGTTTGTGCTATTAACCAAAGCAATGATCATGGTACCTTAGATTGGGTACATCTTGGGACAAAGAATTTAGAGGATAACATAACTCGCTTCTGCCCACATTTTTTGCTGATAGAACAATGCAGGGAGGAAGAGATGAGCATTCTGGAAATGATGAGCCTGTTGTATTTAATCAAGACTGCAGCACATCAAACTCACAGGAGTTTTAATTAGAGACGTGTAAGCAATCCAAACAAACAGTATATGAATGCCTACCCTAACAACACCACCATCTGTCAGTAATCTGGAAAAATGAATTTATATTGTGCTTTCCACAACCACCAAGTACCTCAAAGCATTTACAGCCAGAGTACGTTTTGAAGCGTAGTCAAGGTTCCAACATAGGAAACGTGGCAGCCACCTTGTGCGCAGCAAATTCACACAAACAGCAATGTGATAATGACCAGATAATCTGCTTTTTGTGACCCAGTTAATAAATAATAAATACATAATGGAGCTAACAAATGATACTCCACCAACAACCTACACAGATGTTCAAATGAATTCATCACAATGCAGATCCACTTCACAAAGAAGTCTTTAAAGTTACGAATTAGTCATGTTTCAGCCATCCATCTTCCGAAGAGTCTAACCTGTCAATCCTTTCCTGACATGTATACACACACATTTATGGTATTATCCTTGTAAGTCTTCTTGACAGAGCTCCTATATTCTTTTTTATGAGCAGTGTGAAGTGGAGAGGGAGCCAAGTCAAACAGAGTAGGAGCCAAGTGGGAGGCGGGCGGGAGCAGCGGGAAGCAGAGCGGCAGCGGGGGAAAGAGCGGCAGCAGGGGCAAGAGCGGCAGGGGGGGCGGGGGAAAGAGCGGCAGTGGGGGCAAGAGCGAGGTGGGAGCAAGAGCGAGGCGGGAGTAAGAGCAGCAGCGGGGGCAAGAGCAGCAGCGGGGGAAAGAGCGGAAGCGGGGCGGAGGCAAGAGCGGCAGCGGGGGCGGGGGAAAGAGCGGCAGTGGGGGCAAGAGCGAGGTGGAGGCAAGAGCGAGGCAGGAGCAAGAGCGAGGTGGGGGCAAGAGCGGGGTGGGAGTAAGAGCGAGGCGGAGGCAAGAGCGAGGCAGAGGGTAAGAGCAGCAGCGGGGGGAAGAGCGGCAGCGGGGGCAAGAGCGAGGCGGGGGCAAGAGCGAGGCGGGGGCAAGAGCGAGGCAGGGGCAAGAGCGAGGTGGGGGCAAGAGCGAGGCAGGGGGCAAGAGCGGCAGCGGGGGCAAGAGCGGCAGCGGGGGCAAGAGCGGCAGCGGGGGCAAGAGCGGGGCGGGAGCAAGAGCAAGGCGGGAGCAAGAGCGAGGCGGGAGTAAGAGCGAGGTGGGGGCAAGAGCGAGGTGGGGGCAAGTGTGGGGTGGAAGCAAGAGCGGGGCGGGGGCAAGAGCAGCAGCGGGGGCAAGAGCGAGGCGGGGTGGGGGCAAGAGCAAGGCGAGGGCAAGAGCGAGGCGGGAGCAAGAGCAGCAGCGGGGGCAAGAGCGAGGCGGGGGTGGGGGAAAGAGCGAGGCGGGGGTGGGGGAAAGAGCGAGGCGGGGGTGGGGGAAAGAGCGAGGCGGGGGTGGGGGACAGAGCGAGGCGAGGGTGGGGGATAGAGCGAGGCGGGGGTGGGGGACAGAGCGAGGCGGGGGAAAGATCGAGGTGGGGTGGGGGACAGAGCGAGGCGGGGGAAAGAGCGAGGCGGGGGTGGGGGAAAGAGCGAAGCGGGGGTGGGGGAAAGAGCGAGGCGGGGTGGGGGAAAGAGCGAGGCGGGGCGGGGGAAAGAGCGAGGCGGGGCGGGGGATAGAGTGAGGCGGGGGTGGGGGACCGAGCGAGGCGGGGCGGGGGAAAGAGCGAGGCGAGGGTGGGGAATAGAGCGAGGCGGGGCGGGAGACAGAGCGAGGCGAGGGAAAGAGCGAGGCGGGGGTGGGGGAAAGAGCGAGGCGGGGCGGGGGACAGAGCGAGGTGAGGCTGGGGATAGAGCGAGGCGAGGCGGGGGACAGAGCGAGGCGAGGGTGGGGGAAAGAGCGAGGCGGGGGTGGGGGAAAGAGCGAGGCGGGGCAGGGGAAAGAGCGAGGCGGAGGTGGGGGAAAGAGCGAGGCGGGGAAAAGAGCGAGGCGGGGGTGGGGGAAAGAGCGAGGCGGGGTGGGGGAAAGAGCGGGGCGGGGGTGGGGGAAAGAGCGAGGTGGGGGATAGAGTGAGGGGGGGCGGGGGAAATAGCGAGGCGGGGGTGGGGGACAGAGCGAGGCGGGGGTGGAGGAAAGAGCGAGGCGGGGCGGGGGAAAGAGCGAGGTGGGGGTGGGGGAAAGAGCGAGGCGGGGTGGGGGAAAGAGCGAGGCGGGGGTGGGGGAAAGAGCGAGGCGGGGTGGGGGAAAGAGCGAGGCGGGGGTGGGGGAAAGAGCGAGGCGGGGTGGGGGAAAGAGCGAGGCGGGGGTGGGGGAAAGAGCGAGGCGGGGTGGGGGAAAGAGCGAGGTGGGGGTGGGGGAAAGAGCGAGGCGGGGTGGGGGAAAGAGCGAGGCGGGGGTGGGGGAAAGAGCGAGGCGGGGTGGGGGAAAGAGCGAGGTGGGGCGGGGGAAAGAACGAGGCGGGGGTGGGGGAAAGAGCGAGGCGTGGTGGGGGAAAGAGCGAGGCGGGGCGGGGGAAAGAGCAAGGCGGGGGTGGGGGAAAGAGTGAGGCGGGGGAAAGAGCGAGGCAGGGGTGGGGGAAAGAGCGAGGCGTGGTGGGGGAAAGAGCGATGCGGGGCGGGGGAAAGAGCAAGGCGGGGGTGGGGGAAAGAGTGAGGCGGGGGAAAGAGCGAGGCGGGGTGGGGGAAAGAGCGAGGCGGGGCGGGGGAAAGAGCAAGGCGGGGTGGGGGAAAGAGCGAGGCGGGGCGGGGGAAAGAGCGAGGCGGGGGAAAGAGCAAGACGGGGTGGGGGAAAGAGTGAGGCGGGGGAAAGAGCGAGGCGGGGTGGGGGACAGAGTGAGGCAAGGCAGGGACAGAGCGAGGCGAGGCGGGGACAGAGTGAGGCGAGGCGGGGACAGAGGGAGGCGGGGCGGGGGACAGAGTGAGGCAAGGCGGGGACAGAGTGAGGAGAGGCGGGGACAGAGTGAGGCAAGGCGGGGACAGAGCGAGGCGAGGCAGGGGACAGAGTGAGGCAAGGCAGGGACAGAGTGAGGCGGGGCGGGGGAATGAGCGAGGCAAGGCGGGGACAGAATGAGGCGGGGGACAGAGCGAGGCGAGGTGGGGGACAGAGCGAGGCGAGGGACAGAGCGAGGCGGGGTGGGGGAATGAGCGAGGCGAGGCGGGGACAGAGTGAGGCGAGGTGGGGGACAGAGCGAGGCGAGGTGGGGGACAGAGCGAGGCGGGGTGGGGGAAAGAGCAAGGCGAGGCGGGGGACAGAGCGAGGCGGGGCGGGGGACAGAGCGAAGCGGGGTGGGAGAAGAGTCCGGCCAAGCAGAGCGGGAGCCAAGTTGATGTACAGCAATGCAGAGCCGCAGCAGAGCGGGACCAGGACGGAAGCAGAGCTACGCAGGACGACACAGAGCAGGAGCAGACTGAAGAAGATAGAGAGCAGTGCGAAGCAGAGCAGGAGCCCGGCCGAACAGAGCGGGAGCCCAGCACAGCAGAGTGGGACCGGCGTGAAGCGAAGCATTGGGCAGGGCGAAGCAGAGAGGGAGCAGAGCGAAACGGAGAAGGGCCGTGGCGGGGGGACCCGGGGCGGGGGGACGCGGGACGGGGCAGAGCGACACGGAGAGGGAACAGACTGAAACACAGTGGGGGCAGGGCAACAACAGAGTGGGAGAAGAGCGACACAATTGCGGTTTTTCAATTCGCTGGGACCCTCCCGGAATCCAGAGTGTTCTGGGATATTTCGACCAATACCTCCACTGTCTCTGCAGCCACTTACTTTAAAACCCTTGCATGCAGGACATCAGGTCCTGGTGACTTGTCTGTCTTTAGTTCCATTAGTTTCCCAAATACTTTGCCTCTCGTGATACTGTTATAAGATCTTTCCTCCTATTAGCTCCTTGTTGTTTGCTTTTATATTTTTTGCCAATTTGCTTTCGTAATCAATTTTCTCTCTCTTTATTAGCTTTTTAGTCATCCTCTACTGGTTCCTAAAAAATTCCCAATCCTCTGGCCTACCATTAGTTTTCGCCACATTGTATACCTTAGTTTGGATACTCTCCTTGGCCACCTTTATTAACCACGGGTGGTTCATCCTTTTCATTGAGTCCTTCTTTTTGACTGGGATAAATTTTTGCCGAGCTTTATGAAATATCTGCTTAAATGTCTGCCACTGCTCATCCAATGACCTTTCCTTTAGTCTATTTTCCCAGCCGCGTTAGACAACTCTTTCTTCATATCTCTGTAGTTACCCTAAAAGTGTAGAATGAACGTGCGTTATACAAAACATTTTCCAGGGCAATTTTGGGTTGTCGCATTAAGCCTTGGCTCATACATTCAAGTTTTCCAAATTTGACATCTCCAGTCTTTACTTAGAGGGACAGGGGACTAGGGAGGAACATAGCAATGCCTGAAGTAACCAAGGCTCTGATTGGTTACTAATTACATCATTGAGGATCTCTCTTTTTGAATATTGGAAGCCAACTGCTGGATAGTTGTTGGACACATGGCAGAGGTTGCCATTTATGGAACTGGATTTTACCATCATAAATCTATTGCACAGAAAAGGCAGACAGGCAAGAGAATATAAGGCAGAAAAATTACCTGGCCCATCATCGACCAGGCATTCATGTCACTCTGAAAGAAATCTCGAAGCTTGACAGCCAAGGCCAAGAGGCAAATGACCGGTGCTATCATCTTTCATGTGTTTTGATGACAACTGTCTGGTTCAAAGTTTTGAATGCAATAGATCAACGAAACCAGGTGATACAGGCTCAGAAGGTTACCACAGACATTGGTGTTCATAATTTTGAGGACCTAGAGATTGATTTAAAGACTTTGAGAAATCTGTGGCCTTCAATTTATAGGGAAGCAAAGATGGTTACCAGTAACATGGGCACTGACCCACTCCTGCCAGAAGCTCATCATAAGAAAAGGGGCTTTTTGATGAAAGTAATCCAGAAATGGAAACAGCCGAAACTATGTCAAAGAGTGAGTAATTTACAAGGTTATACACAAAGTGTGTGAAGGCACAAATTAGCAGTATAAGGCAACATTTCAGATATACAGTATGTTTGCATTTCTTTGGTCTTATCATAAAGCTGATGAGGTAATAAATGACAGCAAGGAATTTGCTACGGGAGCACAGAGATGACGTGTCAGGAGAAAAGTTACTTGAAGTATTGCATCTAAAGACAATTCACAGAGCAAATCTGAGTGATGAGTCATGGTCTTCACTTTGCCTTTTTAACAAAATCACTAAGCTGAAGCTGAAAGATTTTTTCCGAACACGTATTGCTCTGCATTTTTTTGAGAGTGCCCGTTACTGTTGCTTCAGCTGAGAAATTCGCCAATAAGCTGACGCTAATTAAGAAGCAACTGAGGAGCACCATAAGCTAAGAAAGCTTAGTTGATTTAACAATTTTAAGCATTGAGAATGAATTAGCAAGAAATATTAATTTTGATGACGTTATTGATTTGTTTGCTGCCATGCAAGCTAGAAAAGGCATTTTCCTTCAGATATACTTGACTCACTTTTATTCCATTGCTTAAATTTTATCCTGATGTCACTCTTTTATTCTCAGATATTGAAAACTAAATTTTGTTTCAAATAAAATTTTCCCAATTTCAATTTCTCTCTTTATATTCTATGAATTTTCAGTCCAAGTAGTTTTTTAGTTACAGTTGTTAAAAGAAGACTCTTATAGCACATTCATTTCTTGTCAAAACTGAGCCACACTAGCATGTCAGTAATGAATGAATAATATTGCAAACATTTCAACACTCAGAGGCTATGATTGAGCATGAAGAGCTTAAATTAAAGAACATTGATTGGTGAATCGTGAAAGGGGGGAAAAAGTAACATGCATGATTGAGGGGTAGGAGGAGGAGGTAAGGGGCCTGGAAACAGAAGAAACACGAGGGCCCATAATTTCTCTCCGGGGCTCTGCAGAACAGAGATTCAAAAGACATTCCAGGAGATCAAAAGCCTGATAGAATTGTGTGAGAGCACACCAGAGATTCAAAAAGGGCACCAGCAGCCAAATCAAATACAAGAGAAATTAATAAGTTACATTGAGAGTGACATTACAATCGACAGAGAATGCAGCGTAACAGGAAGCAGCTGCTAAATTGTAATCCAATCTAAAATAATCAATTATAAACTAAAGGTTTCAGATAATGAGTTAAGTAAAAACATTTCATTTAAACGAATAAAGTTATGTCAGCATAGAAGAAGCACTTCATTGGTGAGCCTTTATTTATTTAAGCTGTAGTTTAATAGTCTTATTAACAGAGGAATACCAGGTCTGCTTGGACCTGTGTGTCATGAAGCTATTAATGGAAATAATGTTATTGGAAAATATTTTTCTTGTAAAATAGAGGCTCAGTCTGTGGGTGTGTCTTAATTGGATTTAAGCCAGCTAGTCTGGGTGCTTTGATGTGTACTAGTTTTGAGATGCAACAGAGAGGTAGAGTGCATTTGCATTTTTTGAATGGAGCATTCAAGAAGCGGGATGAATTCTGGCACCTAGCGAGCAGAGGCCAAGCAATATGTTCACATCGCTAAAAATAGTTGGTACTATGAAAGGGGTTTTATTGTTAGAAGTGGCTGGTGACACACTGAGAATTTACATTCAATGGACTGTGCTAGGTATAGCTTCAGCAGTTTTGTGTGTGTAGAGCAGAGGAAATATGAGATCAAAAGGTAGCATAAGTCTCCACAGGAACCAAAGTGAAAAGAATCTCATTTTGAATTTGTAAGATGAAAATGCTTTGTCTGGTGCCTGGTTAAGTCTATGGGTTGCTGTTGCCTTAATGGATATTAGTTTGGGAATTTGTTATGATCGTAGTAATTTGTAGCCATGTGTATATATTTAATTTGTGTAAATTAATAAAATGTTTCATTTAGCTTAATCTAAAACCTCTCGAGAACTGATGGTCTGATTCCTGAATTTAGAGTTACATCTCAAACATAACTTAAAATTATAGGTTATGACAGTTGTTTAAAGTTTCCCTCTGGGATTTTTAAATAACTCAGCTGTGCCAACTGCACATTCATAACACCGTAGAGTACACACCCTGCTCCATGTTGGAAGTCCAGGTTATTTCTCAGGTCCTGGATAATGTTGTCAGCTGCAGCAGCTTGAGCTCTGGATTTCATATTTTGAGCAACAGTGAGGTTGAGTGCTTCAGAGACAGCATGTTTACAGATGTGGCCACCACGCAATTTAAATGTCTGCAGGCAGGGAGGGAATGGGTGACCGCCAAGCAGTCAAGAAGGAAGACGGAAATGGAGTAGTCCCCTGGATGCATCTCATTCTCCAATCAGTATTCTGTCTGAACAATGGTGAGGGTGTCGGTTCATCTGCGGAGTGAAGCCAGAGCCAAGTCCACGGTACTACAACTGGCTCAGTCTTACAGGGGGCAAGAAGAGGATGGGAAAAGCAAAAGCGTTAGGGAATTTGATAGTTAGGGGAGTAGACAGGTGTTCTGTGGCTGCAGATGAGAAACCCCCATGCCAGGGTTAAAGGTGTCTCCGAGTGGCAGCAGAGCACTCCGAGGAAGGAGGGCGAACAGCCAGCAGTCATGGCCTACATAAGTTGAAAGAGAGGTGTGGTCCTGCAAGCAGAGTTTATTTAGGGTGCTAGGAAGGAAACTAGCAAGCGTGACCTCAAAGATAGTAAGCTTCAGGTTACTCCTAGAGCCACGTGCTAATGAGTATAGAAGTATGAGGACAAAACATTTGAATGAGTGACTGGCATCATGCAGAAGGGAGGGCTTTATATTCCTGGAACACTGGAACCAGTTCTGAGGTTGATGGGACCTGTACAGGCCAGATGGGTTACACCTGATTAGAGCTGGGACCAATGTTCTTGAAGGGAGATTTGCTAGTGCTATTGGGGAAGAGTTAAACTAACCTGGCAGTAGTGTGGGAACCAAGCAGTAGCACGAGAGAGGAAAAGCAAGGTGCACAAAGAATTAGGAGCGACAGTGCTAGAGCAGGAAATAATAAGGTATTATTATTAGGTATTAGATGAGGTTGGAGTAAGAGGGAATGTAATAAGGTCTAAATTAAGGGTATGTGGAACATTTGTTGTTCCAGTCCTACTCCGGCCCCCTCCCACAACTCTTTCTCCAGTACATCGATGATTACTTCGGTGTTGCTTCATGCTCTTGCTTGGACCTGGAAAAATTTATTAATTTTGCTTCCAATTTCCACCCATTATTTTCACATGGTCCATCTCTGACACTTCCCTTCCCTTCCTTGACCTCTCTGTCCAATTTCTGGTGATAGACTGTCCACCAATATCCATTACAAGCCTACCGACTCCTACAGCTACCTCGACTACAGCTCCTCACATCCCGCTTCCTGTAAGGACTCCATCCCATTCTCTCAGTTCCTTCGCCTCCGTCGCATCTGTTCTGATGATGCCACTTTCAAAAACAGTTCCTCTGATATGTCTTCCTTCTTCCTTTTCCACCCACGGTGGTTGACAGGGCCCTCAACCGTGTCCGACCCATTTCCCGGGCATCCGCCCTCACACCTTCCTCTCCCTCCCAGAACCATGATAGGGTCCCCCTTGTCCTCACTTATCATCCCACCAGCCTCCGCATTCAAAGGATCATCCTCCAACATTTCCGTCAACTCCAGCATGATGCCACCATCAAACACATCTTCCCTTCACCCCCCCGGCGGCATTCCGCAGGGATCGTTCCCTCCAGGACACCCTGGTCCACTCCTCCATCACCCCCTACACCTCAACCCCCTCCCATGGCACCTTCCTATGCAACCACAGAAGGTGCAACACCTGCCCCTTTACTTCCCCCCTCCTCACCGTCCAAGGGCCCAACCACTCCTTTCAAATGAAGCAGCATTTCACTTGCACTTCCCTCAATTTAGTCTACTGCATTCGTTGCTCCCAATGCCGTTTCCTCTACATTGGAGAGACCAAACGCAGACTGGGTGACTGCTTTGCAGAACACCTTCGGTCTGTCCGCAAGCATTACCCAGAACTCCCTGTGGCTTGCCATTTCAACACTCCACCCTGCTCTCATGCCCACATGTCCGTCCTTGGCCTGCTGCATTGTTCCAGTGAAGCTCAACGCAAACTGGAGGAACAGCACCTCATCTTCTGACTAGGCACTTTACAGCCTTCCGGACTGAATATTGAGTTCAACAATTTTAGATCATGAACTATCTCCTCCATCCCCACCCCCTTTCCGATCCCCCCTCTTTTTTTCCCAATAATTTATACAGATTTTTCTTTTCCCACCTATTTCCATTATTTTTAAATGTATTTCCATCCATTGTTTTATCTCTACCTTTTAGCCGATTTCGATTCCTTCACCCCACCCCACCCCCACTAGGGCTATCTGTACGTTGCTTGTCCTGCTTTCTACCCTTAATTAGCACATTCCTTAGATAATATCACCACCTTCAACACCTCTTTGTCCTTTTGTCTCTGACATCTTTTGGTTATCTCCACCTATCACTGGCCCTCTATCCAGCTCTACTTGTCCCACCACCCCCCATCTTAAACCAGCTTATATTTCACCTCTCTTCTATTTTTACTTAGTTCTGTTGAAGGGTCATTCAGACTCGAAACGTTAACTGTGTTCCTCTCCGCAGATGCTGCCAGACCTGCTGAGTTTTTCCAGGTATTTTTGTTTTTCTTTTGGATTTCCAGCATCCGCAGTTTTTTGCTTTTATCTAAATTAAGGTTACTGTGTATGTACATAAATATACGGTATGTGGTAAATAAGGTTGTGAGCTGCAGATGCAGATAGCCAATGGAAATTTGGTTTTGTGGTGATGTCTGGGTACTAAATATCCCTAGATATGAGTTGTTCAGGAAACATAGAGAAGGAAAGAAAGGAGATGGAGTAGCAGTATTGATTAAAGAGAACTTTACAATACTGGAGAGATAGCATGTCCCAGAGGAGCCAAGGACAGAATTTATTTGGTGAGAGCTAAAAAAAACAATAGAGGTACTATTATATTGCTTGGTGTATTCTACAGGCCACCGACTAGTGGGAAAGATAGAGAAGTGCAAGAATTGGAGTAGTTTTAATGGGAGACTTTAATTATCCGTATATAGGCTGGGATACTAGTAAACGGCAAGAATTTTTAGAGTGTAATCAGGAGAATTTTCTACAGTAATATGTCTCCAGTCCAATGGGGCATTGCTGGATCTGGCTCTTGTGAATGAGATAGGCCAAGTGGATCAAGTGTCAGCCGGGGATAGAGGATTTAGGGGATAGCGATCATAGTATCATGAAGTTTAAGTTGGCTATGAAAAAGGACAAAAAGCAAACCAGGGAAGAATAATTAATTGGTGGAAGGCCAACTTCACTGGGGTGAGAACAGATCTGACCCAGGTAAATTGGAATCAAAGGCCAGAATTTTTCAGCCCCTCATGCCAGCAGGGTCTTCAGGTCCCGCCAATGTGAACAGAGATTTCAATAGCTCTCCAGACCAGTGGCGCGGGGGCTGGAAAATTCCGGCCAAAGATTGGCAGAAAAAGCTGTAACTTAACAACCCTTAAAGAGGAGATAGTTTGGGTATAGTCAAGGTACATTCCAACAAGGGAGAAAGGTAGGGCAAACAAATCCAGAGCTCCCTGGGTGATAAAAGAGATAGAGAGTAAGATGAAGCAGAAAAAAGGTGCATATAACACATTAGGGAGATAATACAAATGCAAAAGTATGAGCAGAGATTGACAGCTAAAAAAATAAAGGAATCCCAAAGTCATCTATAGGCATTTAAATAGTAAAAGGGTAATAAAATGAGAAGTAGGGCTGATTAGGGACCAAAAAGGGGATTTACACATGGAGGCAGGGGACATGACCAAGATAATAAATTAGTACTTTGCCAAGGAAGAAAATGCTATCCAAGTCACAGTGAAAGAGGACGTAGGTGAGACACATAGTAGGTTAAAACAATGTTAAAGAGGGGGTATTAAAAAGGCTAGATATACTTATTTGACAAATCATCACACCTGCATGAGACACATCCAAGGGTACTAAGGAAAGTAAGCATGACAAGGTTGTAGGGAAAAGGCAGGGTGGGACTAGCTGAGTAGCTCTCACAGAGTGCTTACACAGACATGATAGCCCAAATAACCTCCTTCAAGCTGTAACCATTCTATGAAAATCTGGTTAACAACAAAAATAATGATATTAGCTAAAAGGAAAATTAATGCCTTTGTAAAACTGTCAAGGATTTTAATGTACTCTGGTTCTCAATCCTTCCATCAAGGGGAACAATTTCTCCCTATCTACTCTGTCCGGACACGTCATGATTTTGAACACCTCCATCAAATCTCCTCTTAACCTTCTCATCTCTGACGAGAACAGCTCAGCTTCAGCAATTTATCCACGTAACTGAAGTCTCTCATCGCTGGAAGCATTCCTTTAAATCCTTCCTGCATCTTCTCCAATGCCTTCACATTCTTCCTGAACCATTGTTTAATGAACGTTCACCATCACTTCCTTCCTTTTGTAGTCTATGCTTCTATTTAGGAAACCCAGGATCCAGTATGCCCCATTAACCATTTTCTCAACCTGCCCTGCCATCTTCAACAATTTGTGCACATATACCCCCAGGTCTCTCTGCTGCTGCATCCCCTTTAGAATTGTATCCTTTATTTTATATTGCCTATCCTCGCTCTTCCTACCAAAATGTATCACCTCAGCCTTCTCTGCATTCAATTTCATCCACCAATTACTTCAGAGATAGGAGACAGAGAACAGTAATAAATGAAACCTCCTTAATCCTTATATTTAATTGTTGTGGCTCTGAAGTCACATATAGACCAGACTAGTTAAGGGACAGATGTCCTTGTCTGAAGGACTGAACCATTTTTTTTAAAAAAGAGGGGACACGAGGGAAGTACAAAATTGTCAGTTTAATATCTACTGGGGCAAAACGATTGCAAACTGTCATTAAAGGCAGAATGGCTGAGCACTTCAACAAGTATCAGTAAGCAAAAAGTGTTCACAGATTTTTGAGGGGTAGGTCTTTCCTGACAAATCTGTTGTGTAGGTCACTACCAAGGTGGACAGAGAAGTGTCTCTGACTGTTGTCTGTATGGATTTATAGAAGACATTTGATAAGGTGACACAGAAGAGATTGTGCACAAAACTGAGAGCACAAAAAATTGGGGGTTACCTTGTGACACGGTTAATTATTTCGGAGGTAGAAGATAGAGAGCAGTGATAAAGCAAAACCTCCTGCTGAATATCACCTACTGCCCTCCCTCAGCTGACGGATCAGTGAACACAAATCAAAAAAAGCACTGACAGTAACAAGGGCACAGAAAGTGCTTTGAGTGGGCAAGTTCAGTGCTCATCACCATGAGAGGCTTTGTGGCACCACTGCTGACTGAGCTGGTCAGGTTCTAAAGGACATATCTGCCAGACTGGGCCTGTGACAGGTGGTGAGAAAACCAAAAGAAAAAGACTTACATTTATGTAGCGCTTTTCATGGCCATCACATCTCAAAGCGCTTTACAGCTAATGAAGTACTTTTTGAAGTGCAGTCACTTTTGTAATGCAGGAAACTCAACAGCCAATTTGCACAAGAACTCCCACAAACAGCAATATGATAATGATCAGACAATCTGTTTCTTAGTGATGTTGATTGAGGGGTAAATATTGGTCAGAGGACCAAGGATAACTCCCCTGCTCTTTTTCAAAATAGTACGATGGGATCTCTTACATCGAGCAGGCAGATGGGGCCTTGGTTTAACATCTCATTTAAAAGACAACATCTCTGGCAGTGCAGCACTCACTCGGTATTGCACTGGAGTGTCAGCATTAATTTTGTGCTGAAACCCCGGAATTGGATTTGGACCCAGAATCCTGTGACTCGGAGGCAAGAGTACAACCAAATGAGCCACAGCTGACGGGGAGAAACCGAGTTGACTTCACCCTCATGAATCTGTGTATAAGATGCATTTGTCCACAACAGTATTGGTAGCAGTGACCACCACAGTCCTTGTGGAGTCAAAGCCCCATCTCCATATGTTGTAAACCACTATCACCGTGCTAAATGGGATAGACTCAGGACAGATCTAGCAACTCAAAACTGGGCATTCATGAGGCGCTGTGGACTGTCTGCAGCAACAGGATTATATTCAACCACAATCCGTAACCTCATGGCCTAGCATCTACCATTAACCAACAGGCCAGGGGGCCAACTCTGGTTCAATGAGGAGACAGGCGCCCACACCAGATATATCTAAAAATGAAGTGCCAATCTGGTGAAGCCAAAACATAGGATTACATTCATGTTAAACAGTGGAACCAACATGTAATAGCCAGAGCTAAGCAGTCTCACAGCCAACCAGGTCAAAGATCTTCAGTTCCTGTTTGGAATGGATGGACAATTAAACAAATAACTGCAGGATGAAGTTCCAAATATATCTCCATCCTCACAGATGGGAGAGCTCAATACATTTGAGCAAAAGACACGGCTGAAGCATTTGCAACCATCTTCAACCAGAAGTGCTGAGTGGATGATTCATCTCTGCCTCCTCTTGAAGTCCCCAACAATATAGGTGCCAGTCTTTAGCCAATAAGCTTCATTCCATGTGATAGCAAAAAATGACTGAACACAGTGGATGCAGCAAAGGCAACGACCATGACAATATGTTCGCTGTGATACTGAAGATGAGCTCCAGAATTAGCGAAACCCTTAGAAAGCCAATCTGCTACAGCTACAACACTAACATCTACCCAACAATGTTGAAAATTGTCCAGCTATGTCTGTCCACAAAAAGGACAAATCCAAACCAGCCAATTACCAGTCTATTCGCAATCATCATTGTGATGGAAGGTGTCATCATCAGTAATATCTGTGGCATTGACTCAGGAATCAACTTTATGAAACTCAGTTTGGACAGAACCATGCAACTCCTTACAGCTATGGTCCATGGCCAGGCATCCTTGATCAACATGGAGTTGGAAAGGAAAATTCAAATGGAACTTTCCTACTTTTGTTATGTACCAAGCCTGACTTGACCTTGCCACAATGAATTTCATGTTCCATCTGAAAGGAAAATACAAGACAACCTGGCAACATCCTATGATCTAAGTTTGGCATTCCCTGGACCATGTGCATGGCAGACAAAAGGAAAAGGTTGACGTCAAGATAACTTGTGCCATTCGAGGAGCTGGCTGATGAACAGACCACTGCCTCATCCGCACCAAACTGAGTCTAAATATCCAGGCACAACATCATGAATCAACTTGCTAGACATTGCCAAAACTAGATGTCAAACTCAAGAACTCTGCTTTTGCCTTAGACCTTGCCATACAACTTGATAGCAATCTGTAGTTTGAATTGCCTTCTCCAAATGACATAGGCAATGAATGGAAACAGCTCCGTCATCAGATCTTCAAGAATTCAGTAGCCATCCAGGGCAACACCAAGACTGATTTGATGAGAATGATGAAAACGCCTCCCATTTTTTCCAAAGAGAAACAGTTCAGACAACAAGTCTTCTAGCAGATACAAAAACAAAAAACTGCGGATGCTAGAGATCCAAAACAAAAACAGAATTACCTGGAAAAACTCAGCAGGTCTGGCAGCATTGGCGGAGAAGAAAAAAGTTGACGTTTCGAGTCCTCATGACTCTTTAACAGAACTGAGTAATATTAGGAGAGGGGTGAAATATAAGCTGGTTTAAGGTGGGGGGAGAGAAGTGGGGGGTGGGGTGTGGTTGTAGGGACAAGCAAGCAGTGATAGGAGTTCAAAACTCCCTCCTCCATCCCCAACCCCTTTCCGTTTCTTCCCCCTTCCTTTTGTTTTTTCCAATTATATAGATTTTTCTTTTCCCACCTATTTCCATTATTTTTAAATCTATACCTTTTATGCCCTGTTAGTCTTTCCACCCCACCCCCACTAGAGCTGTACCTTGTGTGTCCTGCCATCCATTCTTAATTAGCACATTCGTTTAGATAATATCACCACCTTCAACACCTTTGTTCTTTTATCTGTGACATCTTTTGATTATCTGCTCCTATCACTGCTTGCTTGTCCCTACAACCACACCCCCCCCCCAACTTCTCTCCCCCCACCCCCCTCACCTTCACCCCTCTCCTAATATTACTCAGTTCTGTTGAAGGTCATGAGTTCTTCTCCACCGATGCTGCCAGACCTGCTGAGTTTTTCCAGGTAATTTCTGTTTTGTTTTGGATTTCCAGCATCTGCAGTAGCTTTTAGCTTTTTTTTTTATTGCCTGTCAGCTGGATGCTCGTCAACTTTTAAGTTCTAGCAGTCGCTCTGTTGTGTTATAGGAATTGAAGTTCTAGCAGTCGCTCTGCATTTCTCTTAAAGTGCACTGGAGCTTGTGTTTAGCATTTTTATAGGATAATTGATTGTGGGGCTGCTAGAAGACTTAAAATCCGATGCTGCCAGACCTGCTGAGTTTTTCCAGGTAATTCTGTTTTTGTTTCAGCTGACAGGCATGTTTTGTGTTTTTATGTGTGAAGGCTGTATAATGCCCAAACAACATAACCTTTGCTCCTGTCCTAACAGCTGATGGAAATGAACCAATCATTGATAAGACAGCTGTAGTGTAAAAGTAATGGGGTAAGCACTTCACCAAGCTCAACGGAAACTCCCACATTTCAGCAAATTCTCTGCTTTAAATTGAGCAGTTGTCCGAGAAAGAAAGCCTGTCTCTTCCTTCTTCCACTGAAGGCAATCAAATCAGCCAAACAAGGCAAAGCCCCTGGCCTAGATGGCATTTCAGCAGCCATTTTGAAGTGTAATAGTACAGAGCTTGTAAACAAGCTTACAGCCATCTTCATCTGGATTTTAAAAAATTCTTTAACAGGAAGTGGGTGTCGCTGGCTAGGCCAACATTTTTAATGTCCATCCTTAATTGCCCTTGAGGAGGAGGTGGTGAGCTGCCAACTTGAACCACTGCAGTGCTGTTAGGGAGGGAGTTCCAGGATTTTGATGCAGCGACAATGAAGGAACAGCGATATATTTACAAGTCAGGACGGTGTGTGGCTTGGTGGCGAATTTGCAAGAGGTGATGTTTCCATGCCCTTATCCTTCTAGGCGGCAGAGGTCGCAGGTGTTGTAATATTGCATGCATCTATGATCAGGCAAGCATGTACCTTTAAGAGAGCTAAGTGTGACATCATACCATGTGATATTGTGATATCATGCCATGTGACATTCTTGTATAAAGGTCCTAGACCCGCTTTCAGTAACTGCCACTGTATTTTGGAATCCATCAGGAAAGTCAGTCACTCAATCAGCCTGTTCAGTGATAGAGTTCAGACTATATAGGACACCAGTGAGAGTTGTTATGTATTTAGTTGTTCTATGTATAAATCTTTTGCTTGTTCTCAGCAAGAACTGCGTCTCAGTGTTCATGTTACAGGAGCTAATATAATAACACAAGAACACATCACACTGGAAAGTGATCAGGAAAAAGTTCCAAAGGACCTCGAGGATGCCAACATAATCAGAATCTGGAAGCAGAAATAATCCAAACAATATGTGGCAATTATCAAGGAATACATCTTGCCTCAATCGCAGGAAAGATCCATATAAATGTCGTAGTAAACCATCCACTGGACAGCGATCCTGTAATCACAGTCTGGTTTTAGGGTAACTGTGGGACTGCCGATATGTTGTTTGTAGCTAGACAACTGCAATACAAGTGCAAGGAGCAACATTTGGATCTATATATGCTCTTCTTATACCTAATTAAAACTTTGACAGTGGGGGGGTTGACCTGGTCTATGAGACTTGCTTTCCAAGCTAGGATGTCCGAGCAAGTTTGCTAAAATCCTGTACCTGCTGCATGACGACATGGGTGGACATGCCTGTGGCGAGATGTCCTTCGCGTTAACCAGCAGCATAAATCAAGAATGTCTCTTCCTTGCTGCAATGCTTAAGGAAGCTACCAAAGATGTCTGCAGGCATTAACATCAGGTTCTGTTCAAGGAAGCTCTTCACTCTTTTCAGACTACGAGGCTCGATCAAAGTCACAGAGGTAGTAATCAGAAAGCGTCTGCATGGAGAGGACTGTGTCCAAGCTGACCACACTAACAAAGACATCCAGACTATGGCAAACAAATTTGAGTGCTGCTATAAACTTTGGTTTTCAAATCAGTGTCTCCAAGAGCAAGGTAACATTTCAGTGAGCACCAGGCACACACTATGAAACACCATACCTAACAGTTGATGGCAGCAGTCTCAAGGCTATAGAGAAATTCTCAATACCTTGGTAATGTATTCTCTAGGGATGCCACTATTGATGAAGATATCCATGCATGCATCCAGAGTGCAGTGGATGCCGGGACGCTAAATAAACTTAAGGAGAAGATAGACAGATTTTAAATTAGTAATGGGTTGAAAGGTTATGGGGAGAGAGCGGGAAATTGAAGCTGAAATGAGATTAGCCATGATTGTAATGAATGGCGGGGCAGGCTCGAGGGGCTGAATTGCCTACTCCTGCTCCTAGTTCTTATGTTCAAAAAAGAAGTTCTGCCTACAGCTCAACTCCATGATACTGTCTGGAAGGAACATAGCATGAAGCTGAAGACTGAAATCAAACTCTACCAGGCTATTGTCCTTACCACTCTCCTGTATGACACAGAATCCTGGATCCACTAAAGATGCCACATCAAAGATCTGAAACGCTTCCAAAGAGACGCAAGGTCCATCATGAGGTCCTCCATCATGCTGGGCTCAACAGCATGGAGAGATCCCTCAGAAATTCAATTTAGATGGGTAGGTCATGTCTCCTGTATGGATGATTACAGAATCTCCAAGCAGGGAACTGTCTCAGGACAAATGATAGCAAGGCGGTCAGTACAAACAATGTAGAACCCTAAAAAAAATAAGCCTCACAAACTTTTGCATTGCAGACTACTTCTCTTGGGGAAAAAAAAATCACAGCTGACCTGCCCGCATCGTGGCAAGCACTGAAATTTGGTCCAGCATGTTTCGAGGACCATCTACATCAAACTCACAACATCTGATGTGCCCAGAGGAAGGTACAGTTGTAGAAGTGCCAACAATGACAACATGAACTGCCAGTTCTGTGAACATCCATGCCGATCCTGCACAGACTCTTCAATCAACAGGGAGCACACAGAAGATGATGAAATCATTTGCAGCTTGGACGTACGCGGAACAATGAGGAATCTACCATGACTGGATGAGCAGAAATTTCCTCCAATTAAACACTGGGAAGACTGAACCCATTGTCTTTGATTCCCACCACAAAGTCTGGTTCCTTGCCACCAGCTTCATCCCTCTCACAGGTAATCACCTGAAGGCTGAACTAGACTGTTCACAACTTCCATCATATTTAACTCTAGGATGAGCTTTCAACCACATATCCATGCCATCACTAAGGCAGCCTATTTCTACCTCAATAACATCGCCTGACCACCCCATCCCAGCTCTTCTGTGGCTGAAACTCTTATCCATGCATTTGCTAGCTCCAATACGCTCCTGACCAGTCTCCCACATGCTTCTCTCAGTAAACGTGTGATCATCCAAAACTCTGCTGCCCATGTCCTAACTTGCACCAAATCTCTTTTATCTATCATCAATATGCTCACTGATCTAGTTAAGCAATGCCTCAATTTTAAAATTCTCATCCTTGTTTTCAAATTCTTCCACGGCCTGGTCCCGCCTTATCCCTTTAACCTCGTCTAGCCTTACAACCTTCTAGGATATCTGCACTCATCTAATTCTGGCCACTTCAGCATTTCCAATTTTAATCGTTCCACCATTGCTAGCTGGGCCTTCAGCCACTGAAGCCCTATGCTCTGGAATTCCCTCCCTAAAATTCTTTTTCCTCCTTTAAGAGGTTCTTTAAAAGTTTGACCAAGCTTTGTGTCATCTGCCCTAATATCTCCCGTGGCTTATTGTCAGATTTTGTTTAATCATCCCACTCTGAAGCACCTTGGGATATTTTATTAAAGAGCCTGTGGAAAAAATTTTTAAAAAATAGTTGTTGCTCTTTCCATATAATATTCCATATTATATGTTTCAGCCATGTTATAATACTAGAGGTTCTGCCCATATAAACTAGTACTACAGGTTCCTCCTTATGAAACTTTCCACATTAAAGTGTATGAGTTAAAAAGCCACTGCCATTTTGGCACTGTACATATAAAATTATTGTAATGTGTTGTGCCCATACACAGGTACTCTAATATTCGCAGTGCTTATACAAAGATATATGCTGTGCCCACATAGTTCACTAGTGCCATGCTGCTCCTGTGAAACACCTTGGAGCATTTTATGATGTCAACAGCATTGCTTATTCATTTTTGTTACTATTTGTTGTTCTGGCTTCATAGTAACAATCAGCTAAATGTTAAACCATATCACAAAACGGCTTTGGTTTCCTGCCAAATAAATTTCAGCCACCCCCAATATTTATGCAGTCACAGGCAGACCCATCAATTATTTGTGCTATTAACTAAGGCAATGTTCATTGTAATCTGGACTGGATACAAATTGGGGCACAAAGAATTGACAGGGCAACTCATTTCTCCTCCATGATAAGATATCGATACAGGAAAGACCCATGGAAGAGATGACCATCCCGAAGCCATTTGTATTTGATAAAGATTGCAGCACATTAACCTCACAGGAAATTAGATCAGAGAAGTGTATGTTATTTTGACTGGATCTTATAACCACAAATACATCATTCAGTTTGAAGTCCAAACCCACTAAAGAAGTGATAAAAGTACTATGGTCAGTGGTGGGAAAAATACAGTTTAAATCTCAGTGAATCAGTGTCTAAAATTAATGTGAAATCAGAAGCTTTAGACCTTGGAGTTTCTAACTTTAATATTGATGAACATCCTGTTATTCTGGGAATTGCAGAGCACAGATAGACAGACAGAAGAGTGCAGCAGGGAAGCCAGGCTCCAACACTGTTTCAAAGGAAAATGGAAGATATGTTGTTCGAAAAGCTGGACTTCAAAAGATGGTTATGTTTTCAACTGTCTCCTTTAATTAAGGTACAATTTGAGTAGTTTGGAGGGGATGGTTGGTGTGACCTCCTACGAAATCTGCCAGAAGACAAGCCCATGTGACCTGGTTGCCATGAAGACAGGAGCCCAGGTCAAAACTTATTGAAAATAAGGTGAAAGTGTTAACATCATGACACAGAGAAGGCAGCTGCCTTGCTGCATACAGACTCTCAGTCAGTCAGACAGAACGTTTTGGGGCCAGAAACAGGTGCTACATTAACAACCAGGAACAAAGCACAGTTTTCAGGCTAACCACCTAGCAGAGGTAAGGACAGATACCCTGTTTGAAAAAACAAAGCTTGTGGAGAGTAAATGACCAAGGTATCACCACAGTGTACCTTGCTACTGGAAGTCCTTTTGGGTGTTTTTTGTTTTGATACTCCCATTTGAGTGTGCTCAGAAGATTGAATAAAGTGGACTTTGTTTAAAACGATACTGGAAGATTCACTCTTGTGAAGCAGGGAGAAAAGATCCTGTCAAAGCAGGGAGGAGTTTAGGACTTTATACACAAGACTACATTTCTGCTGAGGGTGCGGTGTAATATATAAACGTGGCATGGTGGTTTTCCATTGTGTTAAGTAGTTAATGGGGAATACCTTTTCTGTATTTCAGTGTATTGGTTGCCTACTAATTAATGTCTAGTAGATGTTGTTTTAGTTTGTTTGTTACAGTAAAAGTCCTAAAACATGAAATCTTGTCATGCGATTCTTTGCATTGGTCACTGGGAAATTCCTATCTCTATTTAAAAGGTACCGGTTTCTATGGAGATCTTAACTCTGTGGAAAAATCCTTTTCAGTTAAAGTGAGGGGAGATAATGGAAAATCGTCAAAGATGCATTCACTTTGAAGAATGAAAAGATAATTCAAAGCACAAACAGAAAGAGACAGCCAAAAATAAACATTAGTGAAGCAGAAAAGCTTTTGGACCTTTTGATTCAAGTTCAGAATAACCAAATCAATGATTAAAATGGGCTTCTGAAGAAAGAAGACCTTGTTCTTCTGGATTGTCTATGCCTTAAGCCAATCGTACCCAAGGCTGGTTCCTCCACACCTGCAGCCAGTAAAGGAAATGGTAGGAAGAGAGAGCAAAGAAATCAAGCCATGCACAGCAGCATAACATTATCACACAGAATTCATCTGCACCCAACTGCTTTGACAGCTCCAACAACGTAACAGCTGAGCCAAGTCAACACGATCACTGTCACGGCTGGTGCTAGTGCCACCCATACGTCAATAAATACAGGTGGGAAAAATGGTCTAGAGATTAGCACTTGGAAGACGCATTAACAGGATGAAAATACATCTGGTCCAATGACTCTGGAGGCAGAAGGTGATATAAATATCCCAAAGAGTACATTATTACCATCCCCGCCAACACCATCATCCACTGTCAGGAAACTGGAGATAATGAATTATACTCCACCAACAACAAATGGTTAGGACAATTTTTCACACTGTAGATCCACTTCAGATTTGATAAATAACAGAGCAAACTACAACAATGGCTCACATTTACTTCAAAACAATCAAATATCTTAAAGTGCAAAACATTACTTCCACGCAACTTACTTGCGCTGGGCAGAATCCTAACACATGAACACGAGAGTTAACATGAGAGACAGAACCATGTTGGAGACCCACAGTTAAAGGTAGCAGCAGGGAATCAGCACGGGTGAGTTCAAAAAATGAGAAAGCAAAGTCAAAGTATGAAGTCAGAAGAAAGTGGGTAATTTGATGCATTATTTCTTTTTCTCTCTCGCTAAACAAGGGTACTACCTTAAACTGGGAGCTGGGACATTAAAATTTTTTAATGGAATTTTAGGAAGAGTGGAAGCTGAGATCCAAGGCAAAGATTTTAAAAAGGTGGGACCTGAGAGCCTGAGCCAAGTGGTGTCCGGCTGTCCCAGAGACAAAGTGACGTTGCAGAACAGTGTCATCTGGGGTGAGTTTTCTGGTAATTTTTCAATTTAATCTAAGTTAATCAAAGATAATGTAAAGAAAAATTGATTCATTACTGCAGATACGAAAAACTGAAGCCACTCTTGTACTTTACCATGTGATCACAATCAGTGCTCAACCAATTCATCAGATCGAGGAGATAAAGTTATAATCAACTAACGGGGTAGTAACAGAAAGAGTTTTGAATTTTCCAGTAAATTAATATCTAAGATTTTTTTTGGTCATAAAAGTTAGGTAAAATATTTAAATTAACATCCCTAGAAGATAAATTGCAGTCAGCAGAAGAGAAGCAGCCAATCAGTGAGTATTTATTTGTTAAGTGCTATTGTCTCATAATTAGAGCCATGACAGGGCAGCTTGGACCCATGAGGTGCACATTTCATGTGGGAACGCCAGGATGCTTCACGTGTCCTGGGTAATCATATGTATAGGAAGTGTCATAAACTGCAGCAGCTCAAGTTAAGTGTTTCGAAGCTTAAGCAGCAGCTGGCATCACTGTCATACTGTTAAAGTTGCTTTTTTCTCTCTCTGCATCTTTCCATCACAAGCTACAGGTATGTTCATCTGTGTACGGAAATATTGTGATTATATGAAGGCAGAAATGTGATTATACATGGAACACAAATGTGATTATACAAAGGGACACCTCCCGATAAGCTGCTGTAACTGAGAGACTTCTGCTCACTGTTGGCTCTCCCCTGCATGCTTGAAAAAAACACAGACTTTAGCTTATTCCAGATTCCTAGTGGCTTTTGTTCCACAACACAGGCCATTCAGGAGAAAAGTTCATCCCACAAAGGGTGGGAAAAGTGTGGAGCTCACTCCAAAACAGAAATAACATTTCCTACCCTAATTAATAATTTAAAATCTGAGATTGAAGGAGCTTTGCTACATCAGGGAAGTAAGGGACATGGAGACAAGGCAAGTATGGAGTTAGCATTCAGATCTACTATCATCTCATGCAATAGTGTAACGCATGGTGTTACGTTTCGATGTTTTTCTTGTTGCTATTGATGTGGATAATTTTAAAACAATGAATGTTTATTAGGTCATATAGTCCTCATATTATGATGCCATGAAGACTATCAAATTATAGCAAAGCCTGTGTGTAGACAGATTTCAATGAGATCGCATAAACTGTTTGCTTAAGAATTGTCAAATAAATTGCACAATGGAAAAGAAATCTATTCAGCACAGAAACACATCAGAATTTGTGCTGCAAATGGTGGAGATGAAGACCGTTTACAATCCTTGCACAGCATGCTCCAGCAAATGTCCAACATGCAGAATTGTACTCAACCACAATCTGTAACTCATGGCCCGACATATCCCCCATTCTACCATTACCACCAAGCCAGGGGATCAACCCTGGTTCAATGAAGAGTGCTGGAGGGCATGTCAGGAGCAGCACCAGCAGACCGAACAATGAGGTGTCAACCTGGTGAAGCTACAACACAGGATTACTTGCATGCCAAACAGCAAGTGAAACACAGAGCTAAGTGATTCCACAACCAACGGATCAGATCTAAGCTCTGCAGTCCTCCCACATCCAGCCGTGAATGGTGGTGGAACTCACTGGAGGCTCCACAAATATCCCCATCCTCAATGATGGAGGAGCCCAGCATTTGCCAGCTTCAGCCAAGAGTGTCAAGTGGTTGATCCATCTTGGCCTCCTCCGGAGGACCCCAGCATCACAGATGCCAGTCTTCAGCCAATTTGATTCACTCCACTTGATATCAAGAAACTTGATATCAAGATATGAAGGCACTGGATACTGCACAGGCTATGGGCCCTGACAATATTCCGGCAATAGTACTGAGGAACTGTGCTCCAGAACTTGCCGTGCCCCAAGCTGATCCAGTACATCTAAACACTGGCATCTACCCAGCAATGTGGAAAATTGCCCAGGTATATCCCATACACAAAAAGCAGGACAAATCCAAACTGGCCAATTACCACCCCATCAGTCTACTCTCAATCATTAGTAAAGTGATGGAAGGGGTCATCAACAGTGCTATCAAGAGGCACTTGCTTAGCAATAACCTGCTCATTGATGCTCAGTTTGCGTTCCGCCAGGGCCACTCAGCTGCTGACCTCATAATAGCCTTGGTTCAAATATGGAGAAAAGAACTGAACTCCAGAGGTGAGGTGAGGATGACTGCCCTTGACATCAAGGCCACATTTGACCAAGTGTGGCATTAAGAAGCCTGAACAAAACTGGAGTCAATGGGAATCAGGGGGAAAACTCTCCGATGACGAGAGTAATACCCAGCACAAAGGAAGATGATTGCAGTTGCTGAGGGTAAGTCATCTCACCTCCAAGACACCACTGCAGGAGTTCCTCAGGGTAGTGTCCAAGGTCCAACCATCTTCAGCTGCTTCATGAATGACACACCCTGCATCACAAGGCCAGAAGTGGGAAGTTCGCTGATGATTGTACAATGTTCAGCACCATTTGCGACTCCTCAGTTACTGAAGCAGTCCATGTCTAAATACAGCAAGACCTGGACAAATCCAGGCTTGGGCTTACAAGTGGCAAGTAACATTCACGCCACACAAATGCCAGGCAATGACCATTTCCAACAAGAGAGCATCTAACCATCGCCCCTTGATGTTCAATGGCATTACCATCACTGAATCCCCCACTATCAACATCCTGGGGATTACCATTGACCAGAAACTGAACTGGATTAGACATATAAATACTGTAGTGACAAGAGCAGATCAGAGGCTAGGAATCTTGTGTCGAATAAGTCACCTCCTGACTCCCCAAGCCTGTTCACCATCTACAAGATACCGGTCAAGAGTATGATGGAATACTCTCCACTTTCCTGGATGAGTGCAGCTCCAACAAAATTCAAGAAGCTTGACACCATCCAGGACAAAGCAGCCCACTTGATTGGCACCACACCCACAAACATTCACTCCCTCCACCACCGACGCACATTAGCTGCAATGTGTACCATCTACAAGATGCACTGTAGAAACTCACCAAGGATCCTTAGGAAGCACACTCCAAGCCCATGACGACTACCATCTAGAAGGACAAGGGCAGCAGGTACATGAGAACACCACCACCTGGAAGTTCCTCTCCAAGCCACTCACCATCCTGACTTGGAAATATATCGCCGTTCTTTCACTGTCACTGGGTTAAAAAACTGGAACTTCCTCCTTAACAGCACTGTGGGTGTACCTACACCACATGGACTGCAGGAGTTGGATGAGTGCAGCTCCAACAAAACTAAAGAAGCTTGACGCCATCCAGGACAAAGCAGCCAGCTTGATTGGCACCACATCCACAAACATTCATCCCCTCCACCACTGACGCACAGTAGCAGCAGTGTGTACCATCTACAAGATGTAGGTGCTTACCACAACCTTCCCAAGGGCAATTAGGGATGGGCAATAAATGCCGGCATAGCCAGCAAAGCCCACACCCCTTGAATGAAAAATAAAAAAACACCACTGATGCAGTGCAAGAACGAATACACCAGGGAGAAAAAACACCTTTTATGTATCCTTGTGTCTAGTTGTAGTCTGGGAGAAACAGCTAAAAAATTCAGCTGCTTGAGATGACAGCAAAGAACAGGTGGGATCTCCCAGATCCATGGTACCTGGATTGAAAACAGAAGGTTGGTGCAGAAAGATGCGCTCAGCTGGTGGCTGCAAGGAAGGTTGTAAGAGAGAGGCAAAGGGTGAACTGAGGAGGCAGGGATCGCAATATCTGTGGCATCAGAGGTCAAGAGCCAGTATGTACATCACCCAGTTATTTTCTCTCTTCAACCCCCCAGCTCCCTGCCACCATCACCCTTTCCAGTCCCCAGCAGTCTGCTTACTATATCCTTCTAATCCTTTTTCTATCTAAACCCAAAAATCTAAATCTATATCCACTGTTTTAAAATTAGGGGTCGCCCTTTCAGGACAGAGATGAGAAGAAATTTCTTCTCTCCGAGGGTTGTGTGACTTTGGAACTCTCAGCCACAAGTGGTGGTGGAGGCAGGGTCATTGAATATTTTTAAGGCAGAGGTAAACTGATTCTTGTTAGGCAAGGGAATCAAAGGTCAGGAATGTGGAATTCAAAATGCAAACAGGTCAGCCATGATCTTATTGAATGGCAGAGCAGGCTCGATGGGTCGAATGGCCTACTCCTGCTCCTATTTCTTATGCTCTTAACCCACACTTCTCCAATCCCCTTCTCCTCTGGTGAAAAATATCCTTAATGTAGAACTGACCTTTTGAAAGTTAAACCATTTCAATATTCTAAGCAATGTTTCTTGCTTAAAAGCTGAAGGAATGCCAGCAAAGGATGGCTCTATTGGCCACTTCAAGAGCTGAAAAGAAGTCAATAAATGGTGGATCAAAAAGAAAGCCAGTTTCTGCCAAGTATAATAATGACATTTCTGAGGTAAATTCCTCTGAATTTGCAATGTCAGGGATAGGTTTCTACTTGTACAAGTATCCTCCTTTAGTCTTTTTCTCAATTTTTCCTCCAGTGATATGAACTTCCATGTTTTCATGCAAGCTGATTACTTCAACGTCCAAATTTAATCCTGTTTGTCATCACATTCATTATTGCATCCTGCACATTGTTTTGGGTTCCTTTCCTTCCTTTTGTGAAGCAACTCGTTTTTAAACCCTCTTTCCACAACTGCATATAACAGTGGTTTATATTTCCACCGTGGGATTTTTCTTTGATGTGATTTAGTTTTTTTAGACTGTGTGCTCCCAAACGTGTACTATTTTAACATCGATCTGAGTTGTTTGACTGGCTTCATGTGGTATTACCTTAGTAATGTATGTGAAGAAATCTGTTTATTTTCTAATGTAAACAATATTATTGCAAGAATGTTGATCACTCATATTGATCAGTTTTCTGTGCATTGCTGGGTTCTGGTGAAAACAATGCCAATGTACAAGATTATGAGGGGCATGGACAGGGTAGATAGGGAGCAGCTGAAGGGTCAGTCACAAGGGGACATAAGTTCAAGGTGAGGGGCAGGAAGTTTAGGGGGGATGTGAGGAAAAACCTTTTTACCCAGAGGGTGCTGACGATCTGGAATGCGCTGCCTGGGAGGGTGGTGGAGGCTGGTTGCCTCACATCCTTTAAAAAGTACCTGGATGAGCACTTGGCATGTCATAACATTCAAGGCTATGGGCCAAGTGCTGGTAAATGGGATTAGGTAGGTAGGTTAGGTGTTTCTCACATGTTGGTGCAGACTCGATGGGCCGAAGGGCCTCTTCTGCACTGGGGTTGAGCATGGCATTGTTGCTGGTGCCTATCAATGATGTGGGGTGAGAGTGGTAAGGGTGACCGTATGTCACATGGCTTTGTGTGGCAACGGGATTATCTAGATGTGCATGTATGCTAGATAATTTCTGTCTCTGATGGCCAGCTTGCTGATCCCCCTCAGGTCTCTGAGGTCTCGCTGCTCCAATGTGTGGGCAGCAAGCTGCTGTGTCTCCTTTGTGCTCCTCTTCCTCCTCCAGGGCTCGAGGAAAGTGTGGTTTATCAATCCTCGATTGTCATAAGAACATAAGAACTAGGAGCAGGAGTAGGCAATTCAGTCCCCCGAGCCTGCCCCGCCATTCAATATGATCATGGCTGATCTCATCCAGTTCAAGGCCTCTTTGTATATTCATGTTGTGCAATGCGCAGCAGACAACCACAATATAGAACCACCCTGGCTGGCTTATACTGAAAGACATCACCCAACTGCTCAAGACAGAGGAAGCACATTTTCAAGATGCCAGTGGTCTGCTCAGAATTTGTGTTAGGAGATGGCTGTGGTTGTAGTGCCTCTCTGCCTTTGTATCTCCGTACCAGGCAGGGCCAGGAGCCACCTCTTCAGGCTTATCCTGTCCATTTTCCATCAGCAGGCACCCATGGAGTCTGGATATTCCCTGAATAGGTGCAGCATCTGGGACTCTCCCAGGATGAAGGAATTATGATAGCTGCCCAGGGACCAAGATGAGCTTTTCGCGGTCACAGCCAGCTGGACCTTCAGTAAGTGGAAGTTATCATGCAACCTGAGTCAGTTGTCACCGACAATTCCATATGATTACTGCTTAGCCAGGACACAACTTTGTTCCCAAAGTCTTGTACCACAGGTTGGTATTCCACAGTCCCACTATACCCTTACATTTCCTCACCTCCTCCTAGTAGCGCACCAAATCTTTCTTCTACTTATGCCAACTGCATAAAACTAAATTTGAGGAGTATTCGCAGACTCCACAAAGTGGGTACCAGTTTAAATCTCTGCAAATCAGGGGCATTTAACACAAAGTAACGATGATGAAAATGACTCATGTGAATAATGTTGGATCAGGTTTATTCTGTGCTAAGTTTCTCAATTGCATGTGATGTTTCAAACCTATCCATCAGTCTTCTGCGCATTGCTGAGTTCTGGTGAAAACAAGGCCAATGAAAAACCAGGGCGGAGACAGGGGTTGAGCGTGGCATTGTTGCTGATGTCTGTCAATAATGTGGAGCGAGGATGATAGGGATGACCCTATGTCACGTGGCTTTGTGTGGCAACAGGATTATCCAGATGTGCATATATGCTAGATAATTTCTGTCTCTGATGGTCAGCCTGATGGCCCTCAGGTCTCTGAGATCTTGCTGCTCCAATGTGTGGAGACCACACAGTGAGTACCTGCAGTTTATCTAACCATGACAGTTAAGACTGTTTGCCCAGATCCTGTTCTTAACCAAAAACACAGCAAGTGGCACTGGATAGCACAGGACTGAGAAGCTGGCCAATTTTTAACCATCCACCCCAGGGGCACTGAGGGAAGCTGTCACATCTGACAACTGTCTAATTGGAAATCAGCTAAACCAATGATCAAACCCATAAATTTCTGGCCCATAACAACACTACTTCGTGCATGTAGCCAGCACACTGGCAGAACAACAGAACATAACATGTGACTTGTCCGAACTGTGAGAGGCGAATAAAAATACAGCATATTTTGCTCATACTGAGGGCACATTACATCACAGTGACAAAGAAGGCAAGGAGCTACTATTAATGGGGTACCCAGGTTGTATCATTATTTTTAAATTAAATTTAGACAGCACAATAATCCTGGCCCTTATAATGCACACTATGCTGCTCTTGAAGTTAATTGTTAGGCATGAAACAATAACAGGAATGGCTTTTCATACAAGGAACTATTAACCAGAAAGCTATAGAAATGTGTAGTTGGACAGAATGCAAAGTACTTGGAATCATTTGGTTAGTGGAACCTCTAAATATTTACACAGATTGAATTGGCAACACAGTATTGCAATGCCCTGCACCTTGCTAATGAATCAATGTATCTCAGTCAGCCACACTGCAGCTTCAGTCCTGATGGGCTCTCCATTCATGGTTTTTGGGCCAGTAGAGTTGTGAGCTTAATCCTCCCATCCATGGATGCTGTCAGGCATGTTCCACAATCCATTGCAGTGCACCAATCGACAGTTACCACAGGTGCTCGGTGACCTCCGAGAGACAGGCAAGGCTCCAACATTTGCTCTGTATTAGACAGCTAGAAGACAGAAAGGCCACTAGATTCAATATGCCTGTTGACTCCAGAGTCTCACTTATTCCTGCATCAACTTTAGGCCATCCCCATTCAGTTATTCCTGGTGTCAGATAGATTAACCATAAAGTCAAAAATTTGTTCTACCCAATGTCTGTTAAAGAAAATGGGGATCTTTGAGCTCAAAAGGCAGCAACAGTGGTAGACTCTGATAGAAACAAATATTAACACTAAATGTGTTATATATAAATGGCAAATCTGCAGTATCACTTCAAGATATAAACACGCCATTAGGACAGGACACATAATTTCAAACTGGTGATGGACAAATTAAGGAGCTAAAATGTACTAGTAGACACTCTCATCTCATTCACCTTATAATTTTGTCACCTAGATATAGGATTAGGACTAAATCATTTAACCCTCTGGCCTGTTCACCATTCAATGAGATTACAACTGATCTGTATTGTAGCTTCAACCATCCACCTTGGCTTCAGATCCTTTTATATCCCTCACTAGCAAAAGTCTTATCAATCTGAGATTTTAAATTAATTGAGATTCTTGTGGGAAAGGATTCCACAATTACCATTCTGCGCACAAAGAAGTGCTTCCTTATTACTCACTCGAATGATCTGGCTCAAATATTATTTTCCTTGTACTAGGCTTCCCCACTAGGGGAAGAAGTTTTTCTACTCATCAATTCCTTTCAAACTCCTATGAAAGCTCAATCAAATCATAAGAACTTAAGACATAGGAACTGGTGTAGGCCATTCAGCTCTGAGCCAACATGGGTTTGTAAATATTAGGTTATGCCTGACTAAGTAATTAAATTTGTTGAAGATATGACTAAAGGAGTTAACAGGGCAATGCCTGTGGATGTTACTTATGTGGACCTCCAGAGGGTATTTGATAGAAGTTGAAGCCCATTAAACTGAAAGCAAATTATCTGGCTAAGAAATTGGCTGACTGGCAGGAGAAGAGTAGAAAATATGAGTAGGTATGTTAATTTGCAGGGCTTGACTAGTTGTCTCGCACAAGGATCCATGCTGAGGCTTCAATTATTCTCTGTATTCATTAACCACTTAGATGATGAGACAGAAAGCCACAAATTTTGAAGGCAGCACAAAGAAAGGCAGTTTTGTAAGCAGTGTAGATGGAAACGTAAAATTCAAGAGATATGACAGATTAAGTGAGTGAGCAAAACAAAGGTTCTATTTCCGTGAATTTAAAAAAGAAATAAAGGGTGATTTGAACAAAGATTTCAAGTTATTAAGGGGAACAGACAGGTTAGACAGTGACAGACTATTTCCACTGCTTGGGAGTTTAGGACTGGGCGACACAGTTTAAAAGTTAAAGCCAGGCTTTTCAGGAGTGAAATTAGGAAATATTTCTTCACACAAAGCTGTGGTACTAGTTTCAATCTCCATTCCACAAATTACAATTAATATTAGATCAATTATTAAATTTAAAACTGAGATTGCCAGATTTTTGTTCTGCATGTCATTAAGGAATACGAGGTTAAAAACAACTATGTCAAGTTAGGTTTCAAATCAAACATGATCTCGCTAAATGACAGAACATGTTCAAGGGGTTAAATGGCTTAGTCGTGTTACTATTTGCTCCTGTGGAGGATAAACAATGACACAGGCTGGTTATTGAATCATAGAATAACGCAGCACAGGAGACAGTAATTTGGCCCATCAAGTCTGTGCTGGCTCCATTGAAAACCAGTTCAGTTAATCCCTCTCACTCTCATTATCTCCACATTCCTGCAATGTTTTACTCCTTCAATCATTTATTCAATTCCTTTTGAAGTTTAGTACTGAATCTGAATGCATCATCCTACCAGACAACACATTCCAATTCCTAACCACTCACTGCATTAAAGATTTTTCCTTATCTAGCCTCTGCTTCTTTTGCCTTAAATCTGTGCTCGCTCATTCAGCCACTGGAATGCAGCTCATCACCGAGTGTAGGTAGTCACAGAGTGTGAACTTGGGAATTTGGCGAGTAAGAGAATTCGGTGTAGTGAGAGAGGTGGGAAGCAGCTAAGTGATTGATTGGTGAGTATATTTTACTCATTTATCTTTCAAAATTCAGGCAATTTATTAGTAATTGTAAGCTTTTATTAGCATTAGTAAGGTTTACTAGCAGTAGTAGCGCTCACTGGGAGGAGTAGGCTTTAGGGGATAGATCAATAGAGAGGCAGTAGCAGACATATAAGAGAATAATTCTGAAGACTGAGAATAAGTATATTCCTACTAAAGAGAAAAATTCTAAGGGGAGGACCCACAATCATGATTAGCTAAAGAAGTTAAAGAATGCATCAAACTTAAAGAAATAGCATATAGCTGTGCAAAGATAGGTGGTAGGTCAGATGATTGGTCAGAATATAAAGAATGACAGAAATTGACTAAAAGATTAAGAGTATGAGAGGAACCCCAGCTGGAAATGTAAAAACAGATAGCAAAAGTTTCTACAAGTATTTAAAAAGGGAAAGAGTAAGTAAAGTGAATGTTGGTCCTCTAGAGTGAGAGAATGGGGAGTTAATAGTAGATAATAAGGAACTGGTGGATGCAATGAACAAATATTTTGCTTCTGTCTTCACTATAGAGGATACAAAAAACATTCCAGTAATAGCTGCAAATCAGGAGGTGGAAGGGAGAGAGGAACTTGGGGAAATTACCATCACTAGAGGAGCAGTACTGAGTGAACTGATGGAGCTACAGCTGACAAGTCTCCGGATCCTGATGGACTTCATCCTAGGGCCTTAAAAAGTGGCTAATGAGGTAGTAGATGCATCGGTGTTAATTTTCCAAAATTCCCTCGATTCTGGAAAGGTTCCATCAGACTGGAAAGTAGCAAATATAACCCCTCTATTTAAGAAGGGAGGGAGGCATAAAACAGGAAACTATAGGCCAGTTAGCTTGATGTCTGTCGTGGGGAAGGTGTTAGAATTGACCATTAAGGAGGTTAGAGCAGGGCACTAGGAGAAACTGAAGGTAATGGGGAAGAGTCAGCATGTGAAAGGGAAATCATGTTTAACCAATTTATTGGAGTTCTTTGAAGGAGTAACATGCACTGCGGATAAAGGGGAGCCTGTAGACGTGCTGTACTTGGATTTCTAGAAGGCTTTTGAGAAGGTGCCACATCAAAGGTTATTGTGGAAAATAAAAGCTCATGGTGCAGGGGGTAACATATTAGCCTGGAAAGAAGATTGGCTGGCTGGCAGGAAACAGAGTATGCATAGGTGGGTCTTTGTCTGATTGGCAGGATGTGACGAGTGGAGTCCTGCGGGGTCTGTGCTGGGGCCTCAACTTTTACAATTTATATCAATGACTTAGATGAGGGCAGCGAAGGAATGTTAACTAAATTTGCAGATATCACAAAGATAGGTAGGAAAATATGTTGTGAAGGGGACATAAGGAGGTAGCAGACAGATATAGGTAGGTTGAGTGAGTAGGCAAAAATCCGGCAGACGGAGTATAATGTAGGAAAATGTGAAGTTGTTCACTGGCAGGAAGAATAAAAAAAGCAGATTATTACTTAAACGGAGAACGGACACAGAATTCCAAAGTGCATGAGTCACAAATAGCTAGTCTACAGGTGCAGCAAGTAATTAAGAAGGCTAATGGAATGCTATCCTTTATTACGAGGAATTGAACATAAAAGTAAGGATATTATGCTTCGTTATACAGGGCATTGGTGAGACCACATCTCGAATAGTGTATGCAGCTTTGGTCTCCTTATTTAAAGAAGGATGTAAATGCGTTGGAGGCAGTTCAGAGGAGGTTTACGAGATTGATACCTGGAATGAGCTGGTTGTCTTATGAGGAAACATTAGTCAGACTGGGCTTGTTTCTGCTAGAGTTTAGAAGAGTGAGGGGTGACTTGATTGAAGTATATAAGATCCTGAACAGTATTGACATGGAAAGGATGTTTCCTCTGGTGGGTGAGTCCAGAACTAGGGGGCACTGTTTTAAAATTAGGGGTTTCCCTTTTAGGACAGAGATCAGGAGAAATTCTCTCTGAGGGTTGTGCGACTTTGGAACACTGCCTCTGAAGGCAGTGGAGGCAGAGTCATTGAATATTTTTAAGGCAGAGGTAGATAGATTCTTGTTAGGCAAGGAAATCAAAGGTTATGGGGGTGGATGGGAATGTGGAGCTCAAAACACAAACAGATCAGCCATAATCTTATTGAATGCTAGAGTAGGCCCAAGGGGCTCAATGGCCTACTTCTGCTCCTATTTTGTATGTTCCTATTAATTATAAATTAATAAAATAATAATTAATTAGAACATATTAAAGATAGCAGGGCAGGTGATGTGTTGGGACTGCAGAAAGTGGAATCCAGGACCAATACATCTGCAGTAAGTGTTTACGGCTTGAAGAGCTTCGGCTCAGAGTTATTGAGCTGAAGACCGAGCTGCAGACATTGCAATGCTTCAAGAGGAGGAAACTACCTGGACACTTTGTTCCAGGAGATGGTCACAGCCCTTAGGTTAGGGTCTTCTGATTGGTCAGTGCTCAGGCATAGGAGAGTGTGACTGCAAGTGAGGCAGGTAAAGCGATTGAGAAGGTAGAATTGGAGGAGCCCCAGCCCTTGCAATTGTTCAATAGTTTCGAGGTTCTTGCAACTTGTGGGGATGAAAGCGGGGGCTGAAGATGGATGAGCAAACTGATCATGGCACCATGGTACAGGAAGCCATTCAAATGGGGGGAGTTAATAGTAATGTAGTGGTAGTATGGGACAGTGTAATCAGGGGGATTGATACAGTTCTCTGCATTCAAGTGCGTGAACCCAGGTGGCTGTGTTGCCTGCCCAGGACATCTCCTTGGGGTAGGAGCGGAACTTGCAGTGGGAGGGGGAAGATCCAGTTGCCCTGATCCTCATTGATACCAATGACATAGATAGGGCTAGGAAAGAGGTTCTGCTAGGGATTATAAACAGCTAGGGACCAAATTAAAAAGCAGAACCTCAAAAGTACTAATCACTGGATTATTACCTGAGCCACAAGCAAACTGATGTAAAGTAAATAAGATTAGAGAGATGAATGCGTAGTTCAAAGATTGGTGTGGAGGAATGGGTGCTGATTTACGGGAAGTTGGCACCAGTGCTGGGGAAAGTGGAAGCTGTACTGATGGGACATGCTTCACCTGAACCATGCTGGGACCAATGTTTTGGCGAATTGTATAACTAGGGTGGAAGAGAGGGCTTTAAACAAAATTGTCAGGGGGAAAGGTTCATTTAAGAAATGATGTTAAATTAAGGGGTAACAACGAAGCACTAGGGCAGGGTAACAATTTGGGTAAAGGTAACCAGAATGTGGCAGGAATGGAAACGGAATACAAAGAATGCACTAACAGATAAGGCCAGAGATTGCAAAAATGGTAAAAAGACAAAGTTAAATGCTCTGTATCTGAACGCGCGCAACATTCCTAACAAAATGTATGAATTGTTAGCAGAGGTAGAAATTAATATGCATGACCTGAAAGCCTATCACAGAGATACAGTAGTGAGAGGTGGCCGTAGCTCGAAAGAGCAAGATGCAGAATCAGTTTGGATAGAGACAAGAAATAGGAAAGCTAAGAGGTCATTTATCGAAGTGGTTTATAGGCCCTCCAACAGCAGTTACACTGTTGGACAGAGTACACAGGAGGAAAGAAGTGAGGCATGTATGAAAGGTACCACATTGCTCATGAGTTACTTGAACCTACATGTAGATTAGAAGGATCAGATTGGCAAAGGTAGCCTGGAAAATGAGTTCATAGAGTGCATGTGGGAAAATTTCTGCAGCCAACCAGGGAGCAAGCTATTTTAGGCTTGGTAATGAGCAATGAGACAGGATTAATCAATAACCTCGTGGTAAAAGAATCTTTAAGTGACAATGATCATAACAATAGAATTCCATGTTTAGTCTGAAGGGATGAAGTGTGGGTCTAAGACTAGTGTTTTAAACCTGAATAAAGTTAATTATAAGGGTACAAAAGCAGAGCTAGCTAAAGTTAATTGGGAAACTGGGAAAAGGTAGGACAGTAAATACAGTGCAGATTTTTAAGCAGATATTTAATAGCTCTCAGCAAAGATTTATCCCAGTAAGAAAGAAAGGCTCTTTGAGAAGGATACATCATCTGTGGCTGAAGAAGTTAAAGATTGTATCAAATTGAAAGAAGTACTGTACAAATCTGCAAAGATTAGTGATAGGTCAGAAGACTGGTTTGATTTTATGAGCCAGCAAAGAATAACTAAAAAAAGGGAGAAAATTGAGCACAAGAGAAAGCTACCTAGTAATGTAAAAACAGATAGTATGAGATTCTACAAACATTTAAATAGGAAAAGAGTAACTAAAACTAGTGTTGATCCTCTAGAGAGTGTGTCTGGGAATTGATAATGGAAAACAAGGAAATGGCGGAGATGTTGAACAGGTATTGTGTGTCCATCTTCACTGCAGAAGACTTAGAAAACTTCCCAAAGATACTTGAAAATCAAAAAGTGAACGGGAGGGGGGAACTTAAAACATTCATCATCGCTAGGGAAAAGATGCTGGGAAAACTATCAGACCTAAAGGCTGACAATTCTGCAGGACCGGATGGCCTGCATCCTAGGGTCTTAAAAGAAGTGGCTGCAGAGATAGTAGATGCATTGTTTATAATCTTCCAAAATTCCTTAGATTCTGGAAGGGTCCCAGTGGATTAGAAAATAGCTAATGTTATACCCTTATTCAAGAAAGGAAAGCGGCAGAAGGCAGAAAGCAGGAAACTACAGGCCAGTTAGCTTAACATCTGTCAAAGGGAAGTTGCGAGAATCCATTATTAAGGAAGTTATAGCAGGGCACTTAGAAAATCATAATTTGATCAGACAGAGTCAACATGGGTTTGTGAAAGGGAAATCATGTTTAACTATTTTATTAGAGTTTTTGAGGAAGTAACAAGCAAGGGGAACCTGCAAATGTTGTACAGTTGGATTTCCAAAAGGCACTTGATAAGGTGCCACATCAAAGGTACACACAAGATAAGAGCACATAGTGTACGGGGTAACATATTGGCATGGATAAAGGATTGGTTAGCTAACAGAATGAAAAAAGTAAGGATAAACGCGTCTTTTTCAGGTTGGCAAGCTGTAACTAGTGGAGCGCTGCAGGGATCAATGCTGGGGCCTCAACTATTTACAATCTACACCAATAATTTGGATGAAGGGACCAAATGTATGGTAGCTAAATTTGCTGTTGACACCAAAATAGGGAGGAAAGCAAGTTGTCAAGAGGAGGTAGAGATTCTTCAAAGGGATAGAGACAGGCTAAGTGAAAGGGCAAAAATGTGACACCCTCATCCCATGAATGAATAAAAAATACATATGTTGGGAAGCACAGTGTATACAGACCCCATTACACTGTCACCATATTTTCGGCAGTACAATGTGCATGGGCCCCAGTGACAATTTAAGCACTTTCATCATTTGTTGAGCAGCACAAAGCCATAATACAGCTCTGAACAATATAAAGGCAGCTAATGGCCTAAATCCGCACAATGCAGTATTTGGGAACAGGAGGCTCAGATCCATGTGAGAACACACGAGTGACCTAAGTGTGTTCTGAGGTTTGGCAACACCATAGCGCACACATAAAACTCCCTAACTCCCTTATACTTTTACTGGAGTGCAACACAAGTTTTTAACTAATTGCTTCAAAAGGTCTTAGGATTTCAGAGTGCTGTCCAAGAGTGCACTTGAAATAAAATCAACATTTTCTAAAAATTCTCTCATTCCCTGCTCCTCACTTAATATTTACTATCTGTTCACTTGCTCTCTACATCCATGGCTTCAGCTTCTCACTGCCCAGCCGTGTCTCCACTCGGACTTAACATATTCTACTGCCGGCTCCTCCCTTTCACGCCCTGACCAAGCCTGCTCCACTGCTCAATCAAGGGAAGTCGAGGCCATGTGTGGCTCACAGGCAATGGTTAAAGGCACAACTTAGCCCAGAAACAGTAAGAGCAGTTCCATCACAATACATGGAGTAAAGGAATCGGAGTAGGCCATTCAGCTCCTTGAAACTGTTCCTCTATTCAATTAGATGGACGTTAAGATACAGATCAGCCATGATCTATCTCCATTGCTCCATATTCCTTAATATCCTTATGAGGCAAATATACATCAATCTCAGTCGTGAAAATGTGTACTGACCGCCAGCATCACAGTCTTTTGAGGGGATGAATATGCCCTTGTTCTGGGCTCACCCACCAGAGGAATTAGTTTCAATATTAAATTATTTTATAATTTTTAATATCTAGGTTACATTACTCCTCAATTGAAGGGAAGGCAATCTGTACAATTTGTCCTCTTAATTTAACCCTTTTAGATGCAGTATTAGTGAATCTGTGCTGCACCCACTCCAAGACCAATATATCCATCCTGAAGTGTGGTGCTCAGAACTGAATGCAGTATTCCTGATCGGCTCTAACCAAAACTCTGTACAGTTCACTGAACAAAAGTAATTTGACTTCTTAAGTGGTAATCATAATACTGAAATAATTCAAAATTAAAGGCTAGATTAGATGGCACTGATCGCAGCCAAGCATCTAATTGGAATGCTACAATTAGGCTCAGCACCGAGGATATAGGAGGGGGAGAGAAGACACAATCAGAAATTCTAATCCTGATGGCCATGTGATTACCTTTGCTAGAAGGTCACACCTTTCACTTGAGTGGATAATACTCTATAGTTAGACTATAGTGCTCTATAGTTAGACAATCTGCCACATGCACAATCCAGATTTACATAATAGGAATGGATACTTGGGTGAAGCGGCAGAGGTCATTCAGTAACAAGGGAATTGTAGCTCAGCGTGAAATCTGTCCTTCAGTAGAGGGAAGTAAACAGGATAGGGGGTGAAATTAAAATAAGCTGAGCTCCCATCACAAATGTAGATGGGTCTACGTCTTACCTTGTGAATGATTCCACCACCAGAGGAACAAGTGAGCACATAGTGCCCCTCTGAGTCAAACGCAAACAATCTTCCTCGAGGCACCTGCACTTGTTTGTACCCGCTGTACCCGGACAGTACAAATGGGCCGATGGCGTCCGACTGCACTCCACACTCGGAAACCTTGACTCCACTCTTATGAATGTTCCACTGAATGAACTGGATCAACAAGGGAATCAAAAATGAAAGAATAAAATCATTAGAAAGATGCAATTAAACCTGCACATCACTTACTTGGGTACACAAATCAACTTACTGCAACAAACTGCAAACTTATTCTAACTGTGGCACACACACCCACCGAGTGACTGACAGAGACAGGGGCCGGCACGCGCGCAGGCAGGCCCAGCCACCCACACAGGCAGGCAGGCAGGCCCAGCCACCCACACAGGCAGGCAGGCAGGCCCAGCCACCCACACAGGCAGGCAGACAGACCCAGCCACCCACACAGGCAGGCAGGCCCAGCCACCCACACAGGCAGGCAGGCCCAGCCACCCACACAGGCAGGCAGGCAGGCCCAGCCACCCACACAGGCAGGCAGGCCCAGCCACCCACACAGGCAGGCAGGCCCAGCCACCCACACAGGCAGGCAGGCAGACCCAGCCACCCACACAGGCAGGCAGACAGACCCAGCCACCCACACAGGCAGGCAGACAGACCCAGCCACCCACACAGGCAGGCAGACAGACCCAGCCACCCACACAGGCAGGCAGACAGACCCAGCCACCCACACAGGCAGGCAGACAGACCCAGCCACCCACACAGGCAGGCAGACAGACCCAGCCACCCACACAGGCAGGCAGACAGACCCAGCCACCCACACAGGCAGGCAGGCCCAGCCACCCACACAGGCAGGCAGGCCCAGCCACCCACACAGGCAGGCAGGCAGACCCAGCCACCCACACAGGCAGGCAGACAGACCCAGCCACCCACACAGGCAGGCAGACAGACCCAGCCACCCACACAGGCAGGCAGACAGACCCAGCCACCCACACAGGCAGGCAGACAGACCCAGCCACCCACACAGGCAGGCAGACAGACCCAGCCACCCACACAGGCAGGCAGACAGACCCAGCCACCCACACAGGCAGGCAGACAGACCCAGCCACCCACACAGGCAGGCAGACAGACCCAGCCACCCACACAGGCAGGCAGACAGACCCAGCCACCCACACAGGCAGGCAGACAGACCCAGCCACCCACACAGGCAGGCAGGCAGACCCAGCCACCCGCACAGGCAGGCAGGCAGACCCAGCCACCCACACAGGCAGGCAGGCAGACCCAGCCACACACACAGGCAGGCAGGCAGACCCAGCCACCCACAAAGGCAGGCAGGCAGACCCAGCCACACACACAGGCAGGCAGGCAGACCTAGCCACCCACACAGGCAGGCAGGCAGACCCAGCCACCCACACAGGCAGGCAGACAGACCCAGCCACTCGCACAGGCAGGCAGACCCAGCCACCCACAAAGGCAGGCAGGCAGACCCAGCCACCCGCACAGGCAGGCAGACTCAGCCACCCGCACAGGCAGGCAGGCAGACCTAGCCACCCACACAGGCAGGCAGGCAGACCCAGCCACCCACACAGGCAGGCAGGCAGACCCAGCCACCCACACAGGCAGGCAGGCAGACCCAGCCACCCACACAGGCAGGCAGACCCAGCCACCCACACAGGCAGACCCAGCCACCCACACAGGCAGGCAGGCAGACCCAGCCACCCACACAGGCAGGCAGACAGACCCAGCCACCCACACAGGCAGGCAGGCAGACCCAGCCACCCACACAGGCAGGCAGGCAGACCCAGCCACCCACACAGGCAGGCAGACAGACCCAGCCACCCACACAGGCAGACAGACCCAGCCACCCGCACAGGCAGACAGACCCAGCCACCCGCACAGGCAGGCAGACCCAGCCACCCGCACAGGCAGACAGACCCAGCCACCCGCACAGGCAGGCAGACCCAGCCACCCGCACAGGCAGACAGACCCAGCCACCCACACAGGCAGGCAGACCCAGTCACCCACCCAGACAGACACAGACCCAGCCACCCACACACACAGACAGATCCACCCACCCATCAAACACAGACACACTCAGGCAGACCCACACCCACAATAACCCGCCTACACACCCGCGTGCGGACAGGCACACACACTCAGACAGACACACATAACCTCATCTCTTTGAATAAGCCTACACGGGAGCTTCCTACATGCTCCCACTGGGAAAATATGAATCTGGAGAGACTGGTATTTCCAATTACAGGGTAGGTGAGACTCTGGAGGAAGGAGGATGATCCTTGGAGGAAAGACAAGTAGAGTTCCATCTAATCACTAGTGCTACTGTCCCTCCAACTGAATTGTTCACTCATGCCACCGTAATCCCTGCCCCCACCCACCTCCCCACCACAAGTTCCCCTGTTTAGCAGCTGTCCCATTACCTTTCCATCTTCACCAATGCTGTAAACTGAGTTTTCATCATAGCTGAATTCCACTGAATAAACCTCCCCAGAATGTGCATGCCAGCTCATGGCACAATCATACCGCTGCATGTCTGAAACAAAACACACACTCACTATGTAAACGTTCAGAATGGGGTTGGAGGAAGGAAGAGAGCGAGAAGTTAGATTAGTCTCTGGGGTTTGGGGCTGTGCAGAGGATGCTGCTCAACACGAGCCTTTACTGAAAGACTGCTTTAATAGATGAAGTTTGCAGCACTCGTGCTCACAGGTGCATGGCTCAGGTGTCCACCATCCTTTTTCTGCTCTCATGTTGGATGGAGAAATTCCAGCATTTAAAATGCAGGCAGACCCTCTCAAAGGTCAAAACCCTTTCACCCCATTGGTCAGTGGCTAAAATTCTTTGTAAGAAGGGGGCCACACTTGATCTAGTCTGTGCTAGGTTCACCAATTACAGTCAGTTGAGGTGCTACAGTGCCTCACTGCACTTGGGCGAGGGACAAAGAGGACAGGTTTTACATGGAGAATCGCTATGCAGAGGCCCCTCCATGTCAGGGAAACTCATGTCTGTACAATCGGACTCCAGCGGACCATCATCTGGAGGGAGCAGATAGCTAGGAAAACAGGCTACCTTCAATGTTAACATCAGCTCAAACAAACCACAGCAACAGACTAAAACCTAAAGCAAAGTTTCAAAGTCTAATACAAAGAAAACGTTCGTCTTACCGAAGAGTCGTATGACCCCGTCAGCAGCTCCAGTCACCAGCAGATTTCCATTATGATTGAAAGCCGTACAGTTAATGGCAATGGGCTCAGGATCCAGAGAAAACTGGTGCTGCAGAAAAACAAGTCAACTTACTGGAAACTTTAAATCATCAACAGTGTGAAGCTGCAAACACTACAGCTTCCACCCACTTCAGTTTACTATCAGTCAGCAAGCTTGCTGAGCTACATTTACCTCCCAGCACAGCTCATACCCTAGGCGGATTTGAGTCTCACTGCCCAGGTCATGAGAGCAAATTCAAATCCAACAACTGTCCATTTAGAGCAGCTGATAACAAAGTCCACTTCCTTTGGTGGGGAGGGAGGGGGGGGGGGTTAAGTGAGCACGGAATGGCAGTAAGAGGATGAAGTGTTTAGAAATACTTTTTGAAAAGGACTAACAATAAGGTCAGGCTAAACTAAACCAGCATCATGTAGTGGCCACAGTTGCAGAAAACATTCAGGGACCAGGACCAAGGATACCTATGTGCCTCAGTCAGGAACTTATTCCGAATCACATCTTCCACATGGTGGAAATAAAGTTCAATTTATAAAATCAAGGTGTGGGGGAGTGTGTGTTTGGCCCCTGAGCTTTCCTTGGATTTTAGTGTTAATTCAGCACACTTCAGTATATACAAAGAGTGGAATTTTACAGCCACTCCCGCCAGGGGGATTTTCCAGTCCTGCCAAAGCCAATGAACTTTGAATAGCTCGTCACATTGGCGCCATAAAATTCTGCCCAAAGATTCCTCTCCCAATAGTCCCGGACAATCTTTGGCTGACATTTTTAAGTTTCATTCTCGAAATGTGGGCATTGTTGGGAAGGTCATATTAATTGCCCATCCCTACTCACCCTTCTGAAACTATCCTTTGTGGCAGTTTGATTAATTGAGAGGCTTGCCTCGTTAGAAGGCAGTTAGTTGTGTATAGGAGGACAGCAGGATTCCCTGCCTGAAGGACATGAGTTACCCAGTTGGACTCTTTTGGCAATCTGAGGGATTCATAGTCACATTTAGTGACATCAGATTTTTAAAGTTAAATTCTCAAACTGCACTGATTGGATTTGAACAAATTCCTGCGAAGTCCAGGCCTCAAGATTACTAACCTAATTACCTAACTGATAGACTATCTGCCGGAGGCCTGCACCTTTGGAGTGTGCAACTGTTCTCATCAAAACTTTTACAGAGAAAGTTTCTCAGGTTAAGCTTGGATATTTTAGGGTAAAATGTTGATGGGACATGGATGACTCTGGCAAGGTCGTGTTTATGGCTTTTCTCCTTCCACTGTCATTAAGAGTTAACCACGTAGTGTGGAACTAGTCAGGTACAAGCAATACTGAAAGCTCGTGAACCAGTTGGGTTTTTACATTAATCTAACTGCTGCTTTTCACATACCAGCTCATAATTTACCCAATTAATTAAATTCAACTAATAATTTAAGCTCACAAAATCTAGGTTGCTAGGCCAGTACCATAACCCCCGCATTCCCATTTCTCCAGAGGGGGTGCTGGTATATTACCTGCTGCTTCATGGTTTTCGTGTCCCACAGGAGGAGATTACCTGGAACCAGATTCATTCCCTTATCTCCAGTTTCCAGCACCGTCACTGGCTTGATGCTCGGAGCAGCTGAGGAGCAAACAAACGATGTACCACTTGGACTACAAGCTAGAGACAAGATTCTGGTTGACACAAAGAAAGGCAACAAGTTAGGGAACTTCCCACAGTATCCCATTCTGACACTATATATGTGAGAAAACATCCCAGATTATCCTACACTGACACTATACATGAAAGGAACAGCGTCAGTATGAGTAGATACAAGCTCTGCTTTACAGTGAAAATGGATTCCTTCTAATCACCCCACCAAGTGTTTCCCCTCCTCCATGAAGCCCCCAATTCTTTTTGGCGTACAGGCCCACAGGTGTCTTGTACCTAAGCCAGTGCCATTCTCTGCTAGTAAGGATTTTCAGGCTATTCAACCCCATGTCAGCTGTGGCTCAGTGCTGGCACTCAGCTCTGAATCAGAAGGTAGATGATTCAAGCCCCAGGGCCTTGAGCAGATAATTTAGGCTGACACTCCAGTACAGGACTGAAGAAGTGCTGCACTGTCAGAGAATGTTGCTCTTCGGATAGGACATTGAAACCCAAGTCCCTTCTCCCTACTCAAGTGGATGTCATGTCACTACTGGAAAGAAAGCAGGAACTTTTCCTACTGTCTTCACCAACATTAATCTTTTAACCAGCATCATTAAATGCAGACCAACTGGTTATTTCTGGAATTTGCTGCCTGTGGGATCTCACGTGAGAGTAAATCAGATGCTGCATTCCCCTATGTAACAATAACAATGACATTTCAAAAGTAATATCTTGGTTGTGAATATTCTAGCGAAACAGGCTAGAGTGCGTCTTTTTTGGATTGTGACTCAGTGTCAGCTTTCTCTATGTAAGTGATAACTTTGAAAGTTTCACTGGCCATGTAGAAATTAGAAAACAACTTCTTCAGAAAAGAGTTTTTTTTCTCCCATTAATGGTGTTGCAGTCCTGGGTGAGTGTCAGATTAGGTCACTTGGTTACACGATCAGATTTCCATCCACAGGACACAGCACATTTTTAAACCTTGGTAAAACAATTCAAACAAAAGACAAGTTTTGACTTTAATGGCTAGTTTTAACTTCATCAGCAGTGTGTTATTGAACTAAGTTCTACAGTAACTATAACACAAGGAAACAAGCAAAACTGTGATTGCTCCTCAAAAGCCCAACTGGAAGCATTCCTGAAGGCTTCTTGCTGCTTTGCTGATGGCCCTACAAGTTTATCTGTTAAGTAATTGAAGCATACAGAATTCCTAGATTCAACCTCTACTCCATGGTGAGCACATAGTGGAGGAGTCACTGCAATTGGCCTCAATGCCCTGGGCTAGAGAAGAAAGTCAGCAAAAACACACTCATTCCCCACATCAATGTCCAATGACCACAGCTGGAAGTGTGCAAGTGGGGATTTGGGCAAGGACACGATCAGGATAATTCATTGCCAGACTCAAATATAATGGAATAGTGGGTTTAACATCAAGTTGAATAGATCATAAAGGTCACAATATAATGGCGACTTCACATAAAACTGTGGCCTTACTGAAGATTTGAGTTTTGTCAGCAGTCCAGGCTCCACAACATAGAATGGATATTAAGGCAATACTGGCAGCACAGAACAGGCAACTTGAATGCTGCCTAATATTTGAAAAATTGGATTTTTTTTTGAGATTATGAGATAATCTCTCAAACATGAAAAAATTGGACAGAATAGGTAGCAGAGGTCATGGCAGCATTTAAGAATTGGTCAGATTCGGGCTAAAGGAAAACGCAGCCTTTAGATCTTGTATTATATAATGAGATAGGGTTAATCAGTAATTTCACGGTAAAGGATCCTATGGGGAGGAGTGAACATAATGATAAAATTTCACATTAAGATTGAGTGACATACTTAAGGTCAAAAGGCCAAGTTAGATAAGGTCAATTGGGAATACTGAATAAATAAATGGTGGACAGCATTTAAATAAATAATTCAAAATTCTCAATGAGAATACATTCCATTGTGCCACAGGAAAAGTGATTTATTCATGGCTGACTGAAAAAGTCAAGGTTACTATTAGGTGTACAGCGATACGAAAAATAATAGCCTGAAGGTTAGGTGACTTTTAGAAACTAAAAGGATGACCTAGAAATGGATGAAAAAGGGAAAAATAGAAAGAATAAACTAGCAAAAAATATAAAAACTGATTGTAAAGGTTTCTAGAAGTATGTAAAAATGAAGAGAGTAGCAAGAGTAAACGTTGGCACGTTAGAGGCTGAGACGAGAGAAATTATAGGAATAAGAAAACTGTAGAAACATTAAACAAACATTTTATATCTCTCTTCACAATAGGAGACACAAAAAGCATACCAAAAACAGCAGGGAACCAAGGGGCTATTGAGTAAAGACCTTTACATAATTAACAGCAGTGAAGAAGTAGTACTAGAGAAGCTTATGGGACTAAAAGGCAACAAATCTTCAGGACCTGATGGCCTACAGCCTAGGGGTCTAGAAGAGGTAGCTGCAGATATAGTGGATGCATTAGTTCTGATCTTCCAATATGCCCTGGATTTTTGAATGGTCCCAGTGGGCTGAAAGGTAGCAAATATAACATCCCTATGCAAGGAAGGAGGGAGAGAAAACAGGGAACAAGAGGGCAGTTGGCCTGACATCATGTGTATGTGGGACAATTTCTGACTCGTTCCTTGTGGAACCAACCAGGGAACAGGCTATTTTAGATCTGGCAATGTATAATGAGACAGGATTAATTAAAAATATCATAGTAAAGGATCCTCTAAGGAAGCATGGACATAACATGATAGAATTTCACATTCAGTTTGAGGGTGTGAAACATGGACATGAAATTAGTGTCTTCAACTTAAATAAACGCAATTACAAAGTATAAAGACAGAATTGGTTAGCGTGGACTGGGAAGGTAGATTAAAAGTAACTTAGTCAATAAGCAGAGACAGACATTTAAGGGGATATTTCATAATTATCAAAAGATATACTCCATTGAGAAAAAGATTCTACGAGAAAGGTGATCCAGGGCTAACTCAGGAAGTTAAGGATGCCATCAAACTGAAAGAAAAGGCATACAATGTTGTGAAGAACATTATCAGACCAGAATATTGGGAAAATGCTAAGAAACCAGCAAAGTGTGGCTAAAAACGAAGGAGAAAATATACTGCAAGCAAACTAGCAAAAAGCGTAAAAACAGAGGATGAGATTGGGAATTAGTAACCGGAAACACGCAAACAACAGAGACTTTGAACAAATATTTTGTGTCTGTCGTCATGGCAGAAGACACTAAAAACACCCCAAGAATAGTAGAAAATCGAGAGCAAAAGTGAGAGAAAATTTAAAACAATTAATCATTATCATGAGAGAAAAGTACCAGGAAAATTAATGGTATGAAAGGCTGACAAGTTCCCTGGATCTGATGGCCTGCATTCTCGGGTCTTAAAATAAGTAGTTGCAGAGATGGTGGATGCATTGGTTGCAATCGTCCAAAATTCCCTTATTAAAATTCCCTTGTTGAAAGTCATGATATAATCAGGCAGAGGCAACATGCTCTTATGAAAGGGAAATAATGTTTGATAAATTTATTAGAGTTCTTTGAGGAGGTAAACATGCAGGGTTCATGAAAGGGAATCGGTAGATGTTGTGCGTTTGAATTTCCAAAAGGCATTTCATAAGGTGTGACATAACAGTTCATGGCGTTTGGAGAAATAAATTAGGATGGACAGGGGACTGACTAACAAATAGGAAACAGTCAGGATAAATGGATCATTTTCAGGTTGTTTTATATTCATTCATAGGGTCACTGGCTAGGCCAGCATTTATTGCCTGTCTTTGAGATGGTGGTGGGGAGCTGCCTTCTTGGACCGCTGCAGTCCCTGTGGCGTAGATATGCCCACACTGCTGTTAGGGAGGAAGTTCCATTATTTTTGACCTAGCAACAGTGAAGGAACGGCAATATATTTCAAAGTCAAAGGATGGTGAGTGGTTTGGAGGGGAACTTCCAAGTGTTGGTGTTCTCATGTGTCTGCTACCCTTGTCCTTCTAGATGGTAGTGGTCGTGAGTTTGGAAGGTGCTGCCTAAGGAGTTTTGGTGAGTTCCTGCAGTTAATCTTTCAGATGGTACACACTGCTACCACTGTGCGTCAGTGGTGGAGGGAATGAATGTTTGTGGGTGGGGTGCCAATCAAGTGGGCTGCTTTGTTCTGGAAGGTGTCAAGCTTCTTGAGTGTTGTTGGAGCTGCACTCATCCAGGCAAGTGGAGAGTGTGCCATCACACTCCTGACTTGTGGATGGTGGACAGGCTTTGGGGAGTCAGGAGGTGAGTTTTTTGCCACAGAATTCCCAGCCTCTGACCTGCTCTTGTAGCCACAGTATTTATATAGCAGACGAACTGCTGGGTCGCCACAGGGATCAGTGTTGGGGCCTCAACTATTTACAATCTATATTAATGACTTGGATGAAGGGACCTAGTGTGTTGTAGTAAAATTTTCTGACAAAACAAAGATAGTTAGGAAAGCAAGTTGTGAGCAGGACACAAAAGAATTTAGAAAGGGATAGAGATAGGTTAAGTAGGCAGTCAAAAATTTGGCAGATGTAATGTAATGTGGGACAAAATGAATTTATTCACTTTGGTAGGAAGGCTTTTGGACTCTAAGGCAAACAAGGGATATAGAGATTGGAAATGGATTTGAGAAGGGCAACTATCTTGAAGCATTGAAGGACTGGAGGGGATTAAAAATAGGGAGGGCTGAAGAAATGGAGGAATTTGAAAACAGGTAGATTAGGGCACTGCCTCTTGTGAAGGATAATCACTGGAGCTGGTTGCACAGTATAGCGTATTTCTGCATTGTAATTTTCATATGTGAGGGTTTTAGATGCAGAATGTCAACTGAGCTTCAGCATTTCAACAAACATTTTTTACAACTGCAATCCCATGTGTTCTCTCTGTCATTTATCTCCACCTCATACACATTGATCCAGAACCTACCTGGGGTAAGATTCATCGATTGTCAGCTCATACAGGCTCTTCTTGGCTTCAGTATCATAAAGTCGGACCGTTCCAACCCCACTGCCAAGCAACAACTGCAGAAGAAATATGGAACATCTGAAAACACTGCTGGAGTACAACAACTCAGTTTCAATATTTAACATCGTAAAGGAAGGCAACCTATGCCTATTAGAGCAGGCAGACACCATCTGAATTGTGGTCCTTATAGGCAAAATGGACAAATTGCAGCAAATGAAAACAAAATCTGATTTAAAAAAAAATCTTATAGAATACAAATGGAATCTGACTTTCAAGATTACCATTGGCGTTAATGGAATGTTAATCATATTTTTTTAAAAAAATTCTTTCGAGTTATCAACAGTCACAGATTGCAACTCTTTCGAGTACAATCACAGTTCTTGGTTTCCGGGAGTGGGACATGAACCCACAACCCTCCCATTCAAAGGCGAGGGTGCTATGAACTGAGCCACAGCTGACACCTCGTTAATTATATTAAGAGATGCGTAGGTGAAGGGCATTGTTAATTAAGTCCTTAGAGTACTTATAAAGAGAGACTGCTGAGTTAGTGGGTAGGAAACAAACATATGTAATACTGCATTCTGTGAGTAAACCTATTATCAAGAACAATATTAGTGTCTAATTTCATACTTCCCTAACCAGCTTGGGATCGAAATAAGATGGTAGCAGAGGATGGTTGCCTAAAGTTGAAGATTGGAAACTAAGAAATATGTTTTCAGACAGAAGGTTGTAATGAGATACTTTTGTGAAAAAATTGCTGAAGGCTGTCAGGGTATGATTACACACCACTGTTCTCTGAATCTGAATCTTAAGAACAGTGGAAAAGTAGAGTGGATTTGTGGACATGGGACATAGCTTTACCAAAGAGAAAATGAGGTATGGCCTTGGTATTGTCATTTCCTGACAAAAGCAAAACCAGCAAAAAATGTTTTCGTGAACTGGATGCCTGTCAGACACTGATGAAGTATGTTTCATGGGTGCAATTTATAAGATGATCTATAAAATGACCACAAGGAATGTCAGAGTGAGAAATTTAGTAAGAAGTACGATTATTCCAGAGAAATATATAATGGGTTTCAATAGGCTACACAAAAATAGCAGAAATTTAATTTGGAAACTCCATATTCAGTGCTCACTTTCAAATTGTTGGATTGTGCTGAAGTGTCGCACGTGGATAGACTACTGGCCTTAACTGGAATTTTTTCAGAAAGAGACACGCTTTTGGGTCAGCGATCTGGTGCTTCAAAAAAATTTCTGTGAGAGCAGTCATTTCCAACAGACCTCATGGTGCAAATGGGGCATTCAGCAATGTCACAGAAGGTGGAGGATTCAATGCTCGTGGCATTTCGAGACTGTTCAGATATGGGGCGCAAGTTTCAGTACAACAGAATAATTACAGGCAAAAGAAATGAGGATGGAGACATTTTGACAGATCTGGCAGGTGACAGGATTGGAATAATAATAGCCAAATGAACCAGAGGAACACCCGAAACTGTTAACAGGTGTTTCAGATGTCAGTCCAAATATCAGTATGTGGCAAATTGTCCAAAGCGGAGCAACAGGATTTTCAAGTGGTGCACAACTAGGTAAGTTTGGAAGTGAAAGATGATGCTATTGATCAGTAAATAAAAATCTGGAATTAAAAGTCTGATGATGACCATGAACCATCACGGATTGTCAAGAAAACCCATCTGGTTCACTAATGTCATTTAGGGTAGGAAATCTGCCATCCTTACCTGGTCTTACCTACATGTGATTCCAGACTCACAGCAATGTGGTTAACTCTTAAACGCCCTTTGAAATGGCTTAGCAAGCCACTCTGTTGTATCAAAATCTCTACAAAGTCTAAAAGGAATGAAACTGGATGGTCCACCCAGCATCAACCTATGCACTGGAAATGATAACAGCAAACTCAGCCCTGTCAGTGCAAAGTCCTCCTTGCTAACATCTGGGGGCTAGTGCCAAAATTGGGAGAGCTTATCTTGCTGACTAGTCAAGCCTGACAGTCATACTCACAGAATCATACCGTTTAGATAAGGTCCCAGACACTACCATCACCATCCCTGGGTATGACCTGTCCCACCGGTAGGACAGGCCCAGCAGAGATTGTGGCACAGTGGTATACAGTCAGGAGGGAGTTGCCCCTCAACATTGACTCAGGACGCCATGAAGTCTTATGGCGTCAGGCCAAACATGAGCAAGGAAATCTCCTGCTGATTACCATGTACCACTGTCCCAACCCCCCTCAGCTGATTAATCAGTGCTCCTCCGTGTTGAACACGACTTGGAGGAAGCACTGAGGGTGGCAAGGGTGCAGAATGTACTCTGGGTGGGGGACTTCAATATCCATCACCAAGAGTGGTTCAGTAGCACCACTACAGAACAGGCTGGCTGAGTCCTAAAGGACATAGCTGCAAGACTGGGTCCGCAGCAGGTGGTTTGGGAACCAACAAGAGGGAAAAACATAATTGGCTCATCCTAACCAACCTGCCTGCCACAGGGCATCTGTCCATGATGGTATTGGTAGGAGTGATCACTGCACAGTCCTGTGGATACTAGCAGCAGCAGATTTGTACTCAACCATAATTCGTAACCTCATGGTCCGGCATATCCCCGCACTCTAGCATTACCACCAAGTCAGGTGACTAGCCCAAGTTCAATGAAGAATGTAGAAGGGCATGCCAGGAGCAGCAACAGGCATACCCAAAACTAAGGTGTCAACTTGCTGAAGCTACAATACAGGACTGCTTGTGTACCAAACAGCATAAACAGCATGCAGTAGACAGAGCTAAACAACTGCACAAGCAACAGATCAGATCCAGGCTCTGCAGTCTTGCCACATCCAGTCATGGATGTGAGTGGACAATTAAAACAACTCACTGGGGGACGAGGCTCAACAAATACCCCTTTCCTCAATGATGGAGGAGTCAACATATCAGTGCAAATTCGATTCGAACCCAGGTCCCCAAAGCATTCACCCTGGGTCTCTGGAGCATGAGTGACAATACCACTATGTCACCACCTCCCCATCAAGTTTGAGAGAGCACGTGTAGATGCCTATTAGTTACACTGGAACAACCCAGCATTATCCCTAAGGATTATTTAAAATAGACAACTTCTCTGTAAATATGACATTTAAATAACATGGTGAATGACATCAAAAAATGGAAAGTCTTGTATTTGTAGAGCCATAGGGCGTCCCAGAGTGTTTTATAGCCAATTAATTATTTTTGATGTTTAGTCACTGTTATAATGCAGGAAACGCAGCAGCAAATTTGTGCACAGCCAGTTCCCACAAACAGTGATGTGTTAACATCCAGATAATCTATTTCTGCGATGTTGATTGAGGAATAAATATTGGCCAAGACACTGAGGAGAACTCCCCTACTCTTCTTCAAAATACTGCCATGGGGTCTTTTACCCAAGAAGGCTGAAGAGGCCTCAGTTTAACACCTCATTTAAAAGATGGTACTTCCGACAGTGCAGCGGTCCCTCAGTACTGCACTGGAGTGTCAGCCTAGTTTCTTGTGCTCAAGTCTTGGAGTGAGACTTGAAGCCACAACTTTCTGACTGAAAGGCAAGAGTGCTATGAACTAACCACAGCCAGCTCAGACTAGCCAAACTCAAAAGGTGCCACTGTAGGAATTTTGCTTTTACCATATTCTGAAACAGACAAGTCTTTTCTCATGCCTTAAGGATTTCTCAAAGTATATTAAACAGAATCTTCAGATTCAATTCACTCATGAAGTTAAAACATGACAACCCGTTAAGCAGCAAAAGACATAGGTGTACAGAGGGGGAGAGGAAACCTTCCCTTCCACTTAATACTCTGCCATTGCACTACAGCCCTACAAGGGAGTCAGCAGTTTAGTAGTTATATATTAGCACAGCACTGCGCTCGTCACTGCACATTGTACCCTGAGCTGCCTGCTTCTCATTGGCATGCCATCCTGCTAGTCGGTCACTCTGTAGTACTCCACTCTGTCATTCTTCCCATCAATCCGCCCTGCACTCCACACTACTTCACTAATGGTTCTTCCCATTAGGTTTTAATGAATATTCTGAAAGAAACAACGCCTGTGAGAAATATCCAAATTGCATAGATTGTTCCTCACCAATCGGTCTGGTTTGGTGGCCCACTCCAAGGAAAGCAGCTGTGATTTGGACATTATGGTGGCCTTAGTCTGCATGGTGGGATTAAATGCCCATACTTTAACCACTCCATCAACATCCAGACTGGCGACTCTCCTACCAGAGCAATCCACCCTAAATCAATCACAAGAGAGACACTTTCAAAACTGGTGTGTTATCCTCAGAGACCACAATTAGACTAATCTCACTGTAACTGTACAATGATTCTCAACTCCACGAACATTACTTAGAGCTGATTGTCCAGAGGCACCTACGCCAGTGCCTTCCTCTTAACACATTGTTTAGGTACAAGAGGGTTAAATCAGAGCAGCCTAGAGGAATGTAATTAGTTGCATAACTGAGTTTAAATATCACTTTATTCAACCTCAGGTAAAAGGAAATCACGGCATATATGTTTTTGAATCTGTGATCAGTTAGTTTTCCTTGAAATGAAGCCAGGATTCCAACACCCAGAGGCTGTCAAGAAGACTGTAGAAACTGTTTAACAGCATTCATCACTCAGCACAACAGGCTGCTGCACAGGTGAATTAATGTACCACAGTTTGATACAATTCACAACACCTGACTCGTTGTCATTCAGGCCATGTGCCAAATGTACACATTAGATTCAAGGCCCATACGAGTAATAATACTGGAATTGGAGGCAGTTCCTGCAGTCTAATTACTTGTCCCCATTAAGCTGCTGCCAAGATCAGTCACATCTATGGAGGGATAGAAAAGGGAACTCATGCATATGTGTGTGAATTAATGAAACCCACACACACAATAACCTCTTCCCAAAACAAATTAAATCTGCCACATTTTTGTTAAATTGTTTACAAATCAACTGCATATGCAGACCGTCAGTTATGAGAGAGAATTTCGGAACTCAGTCAGCCTACTAAAAGGCATTGATAGACTAAGACACAACTCCCACACCACCCACCACTCACCCGCAGTATATAATGGAGGAGTGATGCTCTGCATATTCCTCCTGACTCAATACTATGAAAGGCTGCTCACACCCTCGCTCCACGCTGCACTTAGCCAGTTTTGTAGGAGAGTCCAGTTGATCCACAGCCATCTCAGGACTGCTGGGAATATCCATCTCAGCACTGCCAGACTCCACTTTTTTCTCCAGACCCTAAACACAAGGAAGGTACAAAACACAGTGACATTTTACCTCTGCTGCAATCAGGCATCAGTGAAGTTTACACTCAATGCTTGAATCTCACAGTGAAGAGGCCATTCGGCCCATCGAGGCTGCACCAACACATGAGAAACACCTGGCCTACCTACCTAATTCCATTTACCAGCACTTGGCCCATAGCCTTGAATGTTATGACGTGCCAAGTGCTCATCCAGGTACTTTTTAAAGGATGTGAGACAACCCGCCTCCACCATCCTCCCTGGCAGCACATTCAAGACCAGCACCACCCACTGGGTAAAAAAGTTTTTCCTCACATCCCCCCTAAACCTCCTGCCCCTCACCTTGAACTTGTGTTGCCTCGTGACTGACCCTTCAACTAAGGGGAACAGCTGCTCCCTATCCACCGTCCATGCCCCTCATAACCTTGTACACCTCGATCAGGTCGCCCCTCAGTCTTCTTTGCTCCAACAAAAACAACCCAAGTCTATCCAACCTCTCTTCATAACTTAAATGTGTCATCCCAGGCAACATTCTGGTGAATCTCCTCTGTACCCCCTCCAGTGCAATCACATCCTTCCTATAATGTGGCAACCAGAACTGCACACAGTACTTCAGCTGTGGCACCACCAAGGTTTTATACAACTCCAACATGATCTCCCTACTTTTGTAATCTATGCCTCGATTGATAAAGGCAAGTATCCCATATGCCTTTATCACCACCCCACTAACATGCCCCTCTGGCTTCAGAGATCTATGGACACACATGCCAAGGTCCCTTTGTTCCTCAGAACTTCCTAGTGTCATGCCGTTCATTGAATATTTCCTTGTCAAATTACTCCTTCCCACTTTTCAGGGTTCAATTCCATCTGCCACTTATCTACCCATTTGACCATCCCGTCTATATCTTCCTGTAGCCCAAGACACTCAACCACACTGTCAACCACCTGGCCAATCTTTGTGTCATCCGCAAACTTATTAATCCTACCCCCCACATAGTCATCTATGTCGTTTATATAAATGACGAATAATAGGGGACCCAGCACAGATCCCTGTGGTACGCAACTGGACACTGGCTTCCTGTCACTAAAGCAGCCTTCTGTCATCACCCTCTGTCTCGTACAACTAAGACAATTTTGAATCCACCTTATCAAATTACCCTGTATCCCATGTGCATTTGCCTTCTTTATAAGTCTCCCATGTGGGACCTTGTCAAAGGCTTGGCTGAAATCCATTTAAGCTACATCAACTACACTACCCTCATCTACACACCTGGTCACCTCCTCAAAAAATTCAATCAAATTTGTCCTCCCTCTGACAAAGCCATGCTGACTATCCCTAATCAAACCTTGCCTCTCCAAGTGGAGATAGATTCTCTCCTTCAGAACTTTCTCCAATAGCTTCCCTACCACTGACCTGAGACTCACTGGTCTGTAGTTCCCTGGCTTATCTCTACAGCCCTTCTTAAAGAGCAGAACCACATTAGCTGTTCTCCATTCCTCTGGCACCACCCCCTTGGCCAGAGAGGAATTAAAAATTTGGGTCAGAGCCTCTGCAATCTCCTCCCTTGCCTCCCTCAGCAGTCTGGGACACAAATCATCTGGACCTGGAGATTTGTCCACTTTTAAGCCTGCCAACACCTCCAATACCTTGTCACTCCCAAATCAATTTGCTCAAGAACCTCACAATCCCTCAACCCGAGTTCCATAGCTTCATCCTCATTCTCTTGGGAGAAGACAGATGTGAAGTATTCGTTCAACACTCTACCGATGTCCTCTGGCTCCACCCATAGATTGCCCCTAAATAAAACCCTTAAACCCACATTGGCTAATGTGACCATTTCTTTTCATATAAGGGACAATAACAAGTTATTGGAGGGTCCCAAGTTCACTTCTATTCTGAGTGAGACACTCTCAGCCAGGGCAGTAGATGGGACAACATTAATTAGCTTCAGTGCTTAAGATAAAGTTCAGCCAAGACTGTCTCTCATCACAGCCAACAGTATTTACCAGAGCAGGGTCAGACATGGCTGTAATGGTCTCGGTGATGAATAGTTCACAGGCACTTACTGTTGGTGGTTTACATATGAAGAGCTACCAGAGGATTGTGAGAGTCTGTCAAACTGAACCTCACAGGAGCCAGCACCTTCGGAAGCAGACTTGAGAATTGCAGCAATATAAATCTATTAATTGCCCTATTATAAATGTTAACTGCTGCTGAATTAATCAACTGATATCAAGCCAATTTGTAATTCAGTAGAAAACTTCCACAATTGTGTTGCTACCTTGTAGGGTAGTAGGATGCCGAGCAGCAGTTTGGGGCTGTCAGAACCCTCATTGTGAGACAGCCAAGTGTTATCACCCCTTTTGTGAGGGTGCATCTAAACACAGCCAGGGGCAGCTTGCTGACTGCAATGCAGTACAGCATAGCAAACCCTTAACAGGGTTCAAGATTTCTTCAAAACATCCCAATGGCAAGTATTTTACTGAGATCCTGTTAGAGATTACATTCAATCAGTTATCTTGATCGCACCCCCCTCCTCAGATCAATCTGCCGCTTACCTGGGCAGCATGCTTGGACAATAGCTCCTTCCGTTCCTTCTCATGGTCCAGTACCTTCCTCTGTCGTGGCTGCACCAAGTTTGGGTCTCTCTCATGGTCTTGTACCTTTCTCTGTCGCTGCTGCACTGTGTTGGGGTCAGCAGCTGTGCTCACCAGCACTTTCCCCTCTTTGGGCACTGAACTCTCTTTACTCTTGGTGATCTAAACAATAGAAACGAAGAACTTCATGATACAGGGCCATAAATTGGATTGTCGAACATGGAAACAGTAAGTCGGGTCAGTATAGGCAGTCAATACCTGATTGTTGGTACCATCTCTCTTTCCAGAGGGCACAGGACTCTGAGAGAACTGCAAAGACCCTGGGTGTACTGGCCCCCTCCCTGGAGGTTTCTTGCTTTGTGGGAGTAACAATGACAAAAATGAGCCAGCTTTGGTCTGAGGGCACAGCAGTGATGAGGCCCTCTGGCTGGACATCAAGTCTCTGTAAATAAATAGCAAATCAGAGTAAGCCAAAAGAGCACATCAAGCCATTGTGACTGACTTCAGAACCTGTACACAGCAGAGCTGGAACTAGACCCACCAACAGCCTCTACTCTGCCACGTCAGACATGCTGCATATGATGCAGTAAAATTGACATGCAGCAAAAGACATCTTTTATTCATTCATGGGATGTGGGCGTCGCTGGCTAGCATTTATTGCCCATTCCTAATTGCCCTTGTTCAGAGGGCATTTAAGAGTCAACCACATTGCTGTGGGTCTGGAGTCACATGTAGGCCAGACCAGGTAAGGGCAGCAGATTTCCTTCCCTAAAGGACATTAGTGAACCAGATGGGTTTTTACAACAATTAACAATGGTTGGGCATTAGACTTTTAATTTCAAGGATTCCAGGGATTGGCGGGATTCGAACCTGGGTTACTAGTCCAGCGACGATACCACTATGCCACCGCCTCCCTGGGCTGGGCTGAGTTGTCTGATGTCAGTGAGACAGTAAATACCTGTGCTCCTGGACGACAAAGGGGCAAAATTTGCCAGAGTTTCACTTCCAGTCACTACCCACAGACACCACCTGGCAACCGTGTGCGCAGATAGAGATTGAGGTCATGACAAAACCGGACTCCTGATTGATGGCCACTGCATTTGAAAAGTAGACTCACCTGCACAAAATGAAGACAATGGTTGAAGGTCCTCTACCACAGCAAGGAGTCAATATCTTCAGGCAACAGGAAGACAATTACTAAGGAACCATTTAAATAATTTATATAGTGCAGATTTATTGCACTACATTACAGCTGCCATCTCAGTGAAACAATCAACAACGGTTTCCTGGTCACCATTAGACTTTTAATTCCAGATTTTTATTGAATTCAAATTCCACCTTCTGCCATGATGGGATTCAATCCTGGGTCCCCAGAGTATTACCCTGGGTCTCTGGATTACTAGTCCAGTGACAATATGCTGGGATTTCAATATGCAGGTAGACTGGGAAAATCAGGTTGGTAGTTGATCCCAAGAAAAGGAATTTGTGGAATGTCTACGAGATGGCTTTTTGGAGCAGCTTGTGGTGGAGCCCACTAGGGAACAGGCAATTCTAGATTTAGTAATGTGTAATGAGGCAGATTTGATAAGGGAGCTTAAGGTGAAGGAACCCTTAGGAGGAAGTGACCATAATATGATAGAATTTACCCTGCAATTTGAGAGGAAAAAGCTGGAATCAGATGGAACAGTTGAATAAAGGCAACTACAGAGGCATGAGGGAGGAGCTGGCCAGAATTGACTGGGAGATGAGCCTAGCAGGAAAGACAGTGGAACAGCAATGGCAGGAGTTTCTGGGAGTAATTTGGGAGACACAGCAAAAATTCATCCCTAGGAAGAAGAAGCATACTAAAGGGAGGACGAGGCAACCATGGTTGACAAGGGAAGTCAGGGACAGCATAAAAGCTAAAGAGAAAGCATACAATGTGGCGAAGAGCAGTGGGAAACCAGGGGATTGGGAAGCCTACAAAGACCAACAGAGGACAACTAAAAAAAAAATAAGGAGGGAGAAGATTAAATATGAAGCTAAACTAGCCAGTAATATAAAAGAAGATTGCAAGAGTTTTTTTTTAGATATATAAAGGGTAAGAGAGAGGAAAAAGTGGAAATTGGGCTGCTGGAAATTGACGCTGGAGAGGTAGTAGTGGGGATCAAAGAAATAGCGGAGGAACTGAACAGGTACTTGCGTCAGTCTTCACGGTGGAAGACGTGAGTAACATCCCCAAAGTTCAAGAGAGTCGGGGGGCAGACGTGAGTATGGTGGCCATTACCAAGGAGAAAGTGCTAGGAAAACTGAAAGGTCTGAAGGTGGATAAATCACCTGGACCAGATGGATTACACCCCACAGTTCTGAAGGAGATAGCTGAAGAGATAGTGGAGGCGTTCGTGGTGATCTTTCAGAAATCACTGGAGTCAGGGAGGGTCCCAGAGGACTGGAAAATCACAAATGTAACCCCCCTGCTTAAGAAGGGAGTGAGGCAAAAGATGGGAAATTACAGGCCGATTAACCTGACCTCGGTCGTTGTTAAGATTTTAGAATCCATTATTGAGGATGAGATTTCAGAATACTTGGAAGTGCATGGTAAAATAGGGCAAAGTCAGCATGGTTTCATCAAGGGGAGGTCATGCCTGACAAATCTGTTAGAATTCTTTGAGGAGGTAACGAGTAGGTTAGACAAAGGAGAGCCAATGGATGTTATCTGCTTGGACTTCCAGAAGGCCTTTGACAAAGTGCCGCACAGGAGGCTGCTCAGTAAGATAAGAGCCCATGGTGTTAGAGGCAAAGTACTAGCATGGCTAGAAGACTGGCTGTCTGGCAGGAGGCAGAGAGTGGGGATAAGGGGGTCCTTCTCAGGATGGCGGCCGGTGACTAGTGGAGTTCCACAGGGGTCAGTATTGGGACCACAACTTTTCACTTTATACATTAATGATCTAGATGAAGGAACTGAGGGCATCCTGGCTAAGTTTGCAGATGATACAAAGATAGGTGGAGGGACAGGTAGTATTGAGGAGGCAGGGAGGCTGCAGAAGGATTTGGACAAGAAGTGGCAGATGGAATACAATGTGGGGAAGTGTGAGGTCATGCACTTTGGCAGGAAGAATAGAGGCATAGACTATTTTCTAAATGGGGAGAGAATTCAGAAGTCTGGAGTGCAAAGGGACTTGGGAGTCCTAGTCCAGGATTCTCTTAAGGTTAACTTGCAGGTTGAGTTGGTAGTTAGGAAGGCAAATGCAATGTTGGCATTTATTTCAAGAGGACTAGAATATAAAAGCAGGGATGTGCTGCTGAGGCTTTATAAGGCTCTGGTCATACCACATTTAGAATATTGTGAGCAATTTTGGGCCCCGTATCTCAGGAAGGATGTTCTGGCCCTGGAGAGGGTCCAGAGGAGGTTCACGAGAACGATCCCAGGAATGAAAGGCTTAACATATGAGGAACGTTTGAGGACTCTGGGTCTATACTCGATGGAGTTTAGAAGGATGAGGGGGGGATCTGATTGAAACTTACAGAATACTGAAAGGCCTGGATAAGAGTGGACGTGGGGAAGATGTTTCCATTAGTAGGAGAGACTAGGACCCGAGGGCACAGCCTCAGAGTAAAGGGAAGACCTTTTAGAACAGAGATGAGGAGAAACTTCTTTAGCCAGAGAGTGGTGAATCTATGGAATTCATTGCCACTGAAGGCTGTGGAGGCCAGGTCATTGAGTGTATTTAAGACCGAGATAGATAGGTTCTTGATTGGTAAGGGGATCAAAGGTTACGGGGAGAAGGCGGGAGAATGGGGTTGAGAAACTTATCAGCCATGATTGAATGGCGGAGCAGACTCGATGGGCCGAATGGCCTAATTTCTGCTCCTATGTCTTATGGTCTAATACCACTATGTGAAATATGGCAGCGGATGCAATGTACTTTGTCCATGAAGATTCACAGAGGAATCAATAATTTTTCTAATAACATTTTGTCTTGTACTTAAAGCAATTGATAAAGTGATGGTGGGAAGAGTGGGATTGGCTGACGGAGGCAGGGGCAAGTGAGGGAATTGAACTACTGCGCCAGATTCAATCGAGTGGAATGATTTTTGGACTGGTCTGTGATTAAAAGTTTATAGTGCTGATCTGCAGATGCAGGACTCACAATTCTGAATCTCCCAGCCGGTCCATGTTCTGAACGTAAGGAGGTAATTTATGGTGAATCATTTCTTCTTCTTTCTTCATTCTTGGCTCTGCTTGCAGAGCAAACAGCTGAGATACAACATGAAATATTCAGAAAACCAAAACAGCAAATACTTTACAGTACAAATGATAACCCTGTGAGCCAAGAATAACAGGCAATTCTGTCAAATCCCAATGTGCCCTGAGAAGCACAAATAACAGGCACCTTGACAAACAACCTCAACAATTCTCACACCTCCATTGACAACTGGATATATACAAGGCAAAGGCAACAACCGTTTACCAGCCTGTCTACGGGCATCTCTCACTTTGAAAGTACATAGCTAAGAACTACGCACAAATGGGAAAACTGGAAACAATGGTAATCCCAGACTATCCTGTGTCACAATCAGCATTATGTGAGCCTTGGCTTTCCATCCTACAGTGCCCAGACTTGCCCAACCACAACCTCACCAGCCCAGAACCAGATCTTTTCACAGGGCTGCCCCCGTCACCCCACCTCCCCCACCAGGCCGTCCACACCCCCCTCCATTTCTCACTGAAATAAAACACTACCTTCTGCCTTAAGGCTTCATTTTCTTCTTGCAGTTGGGAGAATCTCTGGACTTCCGCATCAAAGTTCAGCAACACAGGAACAGGTGACAGAAGTTAAGAAAAGAACACCTCGTCGATTCTCACTTGAATGTCATGTTTGAAACTTTCTACAACTTGAAGGGATATCTCAGTCCTCGTTTTGGGAAATATGTGTACACATTTAAAGAATCATGTTAGCCGCCTGCCAGTCGTGTGCCGAGGTTCACCTGGAAAACTATTAGATAAGGCAGTAATAGATCAGACACATCAAGTTCATCAGTTCCAAACCACAGTCAGATTGGCTTTGAAAGCCATTCTTTATACAACTAGTCACCTTTGGCCTTGCAGCCCTAGGCTGACATTATTTACAATTCACTTGCTCCAACTGTCATACTTCAGTCTGACACCTATTCACTTCTGAAATAAGCAGTGAACATCAAGGCTTCTAACACAGGAATACTGGTAGACAGGAGGCACATGGCTGCAGATCCATGTTCTGACAGTAGGTCGACAGTGGGATAAGGGTGGATGAAGCCAAATGTCTGAAATTATTTTGTGACAAGGAATCACGTGCACATTATAGCGCAAAGCAGCAAAATCACTCTAGGAGGGGCTGGAAAATTACTGCAATTTTATGACCTAATGCAAATGCTTCTAAGCCACTTGAAATGGGTGGCATCATTGGACTTCAAGTGGGTAGAAACATTAGTTTTCTTTTTGTTTATCTTCTATTACCACCAAGATTGTGAACCAATGCATTTGTAGCAAATCACCAGTGACCTCAGCATTTCAGCAGTTAGTGCATGTAATACAGGACGAAGTCCATACTAACAACAGAACATGACCTCGAGCTTATAAATTTTTCAGTGTCAAAGTTCTCCAAACACTGTTCTAACTAACTGGTTTGGTTTTGTCTTTCAGTAGACCCTAGGTATAAAAGCAACGACTCAAATCCATCATGCCACTCAAGAACAACTTGCATCTATAACTTTAATGTAGGAAAAGTGCCTCATGGAAAAATATGAGACAAAAATTTACACCGATGCAAAGCAAAAAAGTGTTAGGATTGGTGACTAAATGCTTGGTCAGAGAGAGGTTTTAAGGAGGATCATAAAGAAAAGAGGTGCAGATATGAAGATTGAGGGAGACTTATCCCTTGAAAGTATTATCAAGCTTGGTTTCTACTGGTGGGGTGAACAAGTAGTCCTTCCTTCACATCCTTCAGGGAGATAGCTTGCCAGGAAGGCAAGATAATGTTTAAGTCCTAAGCCGGAGTTTATTATCTTGATAATGTAAACCCGTGGTGGAATATGTACGTGAAGAAAAACAAAAGGCAACAGAGGGAGAGGCGGGGGTCGGAAAAATATTTCACAGGGGAGGATTCCATAACTGAAAAGGCCGAAATTTCTCACCCTTGCACTTCTCCCTCAACTGCCTGACACACTTTGTCTGACATCCAGTATTGGATGAGCAGAAATTTCCCCCAATTAAATATTGTTTGCAATGGCGAAGTGGTATTGTCGCTGGACTAGTAATCCAGAGACCCAGGGTAATGCTCTGCGGGCTTCGTTTTGAATCCCATCATGGCAGATGGAATTTTTATTAATAAAAGTCTGGAATTAAAAAGTCTAATGATGACCATGGAACCCTTCTCGATTGTTGTGAAAACCCATCTGGCTCACGAATGTCCTTTAGGGAAAAAAAATCTGTCGTCCTTACCTGGTCTGGCCTACACGTGACTCCAGACCCACAGCAATGTGGTTGACTCTGAAATGGCCTAGCAAGCCACTCGGTTGTAACAAACCGCTACAAAGTCACAAAAAAGGAATTAAACTGAACGAATCACCTGGTGTCGACCTAGGCACTGGAAATGACAACGGCAATCTCAGCCCTGTCAACCCTGCAAAGTCCTCCTTACTAACATCTGGGGGCTAGTGCCAAAATTTGGAGAGCTGTCCCACAGACTAGTCTAGCAATAGCCTGACATAGTCATCCTCACGGAATCATACCTTACAGATAATGTCCCAGACACCATCATCACCATCCCTGGGTATGTCCTGTCCCACCAGCAGGACAGACCCAGTAGAGGTGGCGGCACAGTGGTATACAGTCGGGAGGGAGTTGCCCCAGGAACCCTCAACATCGACTCCGGACCCCATGAAGTTTCATAGCATCAGGTCAAACACGGGCAAGGAAACATCCTGCTGATTACCACGTACTGCTCTCCCTCAGCTGATGAATCAGTGCTTCTCCATGTTGAGCACCATTTGAAGGAAGAACTGAGGGTGGCAAGGGTGCAGAATGAACTCTGGGTGGGAAACTTCAATTTCCATTGGAGACTGATGACAGCTTAGGACTTGAAGCAGAATCTGAAGTTGTGTCTAATGCAGGTGAAAGTGAGACGACTTCAACTTCAGTCGACCTAGACTGAAGAGGTGAGACTGGAGTCAGCATTCCCTGATTTGGAGATGGCTCTTCCATAAGCTGTGTATCCTAGGATGGCGCTTGACTTGGCAACACTTGTTTAACGTCTCCGCCAGGTGAGATCATTCGCAGTTTGGACTGGGTAAGAAACAGGTCCTGTCTGAGCAATCACAGTAGCAGGAACCCATTTAGCTCAGGCAGTGTAATTACAAGCTAGAACTTCTTGTCCAGAATAGAAAACTCTTGGCTTTGATCTTTGTGCTCTTCTCTTCACTTAGTTGTGCTATTGATCTTGCACAACTTGCCTTTTTTTGTTGATTTCAGCAGATAAAAGCAAGTGTGCAGTTGCCATCCCATTAGTAGGAATGTCGGAGATGCTTTAGTAGTAGTATGTGGCGTATTTCGGTATGTCAGCAGAAATGTGTCCAGGCGCTTTTGAATGGAGGAATGTCCTTGCGGAACTTAAAAGAATGTTTCATGGTTTGAACAAATCTCTCTGCTAATCCATTGGTGGATGGGCGGTATGGTGCTGAGATGATGTGATGAATTCCGTTACTTCTCAAAAAAATTCTCAAACTCCTGCGAAACAAACTGAGGTCCATTGTTGGTCACAAGTTGTTCTGGTAACCCGTAACGACTGAACATTTCTCTTAGTCTCTGAATTGTACTCCCAGCAGTAGTAGAGGACATCACTGAAACTTCTGGCCATTTGGAACAAGCATCTTTCCTTCAAATGGGCCAGCAAAATCAACATGGATGCACTGCCATGGGTTTCCCAGCCAATCCCATGGATGAAGGGGTGCCAGCTGAGGCATGTTTCTCACACTCTGACATGAACAAGATCTTGCCTTGGCTTCAATGTCTTGGTTCAGGCCAGGCCACCAAAAGTAGCTTCTTGCGATCTCTTTGTGAGTTATTCCACAGTGTCCAGAATGCAGTTGGTCCAACAATGGTTTCCTCAATGTTGGTGGAATAATAATCCGCATGCTCCAAAGCAAATGATAACTCCATCCTTCTGGAAACATAAGTGTGAAAGTCAGGTGAGACTTGGAAGTTCGGGGAGGAGTTGCCATGCATCACAAGATCTGTGACTTTGGACACTGTTGGGTCCACTCAAATGGCTTTCTTTATTTGGACTGAAGTGATGGGTGTGTTCCCCATATGTGCAAAGTAGATGATGTCTTTCTGCGTAGTATCCACATGGCTGACTGGTAGGAGCAGCTCAAAAGACCGCATTGCCATGCAAAATAGATTTTCGATATTTGCTGTCATATGTGTGAGCACTCAACATCAATGCCCAACACTGCGTTCTGCTTGCAGCTAGAGAAAAGATGCATGTGTGGGGGCCAAATATTGAGGTGAGTGGTCGATGAACAGCCAGCAGCATGAATTTCCATCCAAACAGGTACTGGTGAAATTTCCAGATTCTGAAAATGATTCTCAGTACTTCGCATTCAATTTGAGCATATTGGCTCTCTGCTTTGCTTAAAGTCCGTGAAGTGATCACTATTAGACTCTCCACACCCGAGGTCATTGTGTGAGAAATAACAGCAGTGCTTCCTTGAATTCACAACGTTCAGTGAGCTTTTTAAGTGCTGCAACAGACTGCGCAGTTGTTTCTCTCTCTTCTTGGTTTCTTTTTGAAACCCAAATCTTTCTGCTATAACAAGTAGCTTAGGGGAAAAATGCGTCTCCAGAACTTTTACAATGTCCTCATATGATTTTGTGCCAGGTTTGTCAGGTTGCACCAAGCTTCTTAGTAAGCCAAGGGTTTTAGCTCCCATCACACTTAAGAAAGTTGCCACCTTATCATTTTCAATTCCACTTACAAGGACAAAAAACTCAAAAGCATTCAATGTAGGAGCTCCACTGTTCAACAGTCAAAATGTCCCATAGGTCGCTAAGTATAGTAATTTTCCTCCTTAAATGTGTTGCTGCTTTCAGAGTTGTAACTCTTTTGCTTCAGGATTTCTCTGGAGCTGTCAGCAGCTTGTTGGTTTCGGCTCTGCGATTTTCCTGTGCTTTTGGGGATCTTGGCGGGCTCACCGGCAAAAGGGGCTGCTTCACTTTATCTATAAACTTTTTTAAAGAAAACACTGCAGGAGCTCTATACCTTTCTCATCTTCTTGAACTCTGCAGGTCCTATCTATTTTGAACTTCGTCAGTTTTTTGCGCTGAGTTTCCCATTTTTTTTTAAACTCGTAATTTCCTTTAAGTAGTTCCTTCACTATAGTTTCTCTTTTCGAATGGCATTACTGCTAAGGTCTATCGTCCTCATCGGCAATTTGTTATGTTTTAATGCTGGTACTGCCAATAACTTTTTAAAGATTAATCAATGCTCACATAGGCACGGAAGTGGTTGAACATTGTGCTTTTGTTTATTTTACTTCAGCAACTGAACTAACAAAACAAAATGGATTCTGCAAGCCCATAATGCACTAAAAAAAAGGGCGGTTAGCCTTAACTATAACTCAGGCACTCAGGAGGTCTTCTCTCCCGGTGTGGGTTACGGCGGACTTCTGGTGCTTTTACAGAGTAATGTTCATTGGATTCTGATGACAACTTAGGGCTTGTAGCAGAATCTGAAGTTATGTCTAATGCAGGTGAAGGTGAGATGACTTCAGTTGAAGTAAAATAAACAAAATGGATTCTGCGATCCCATAGTGCACTGGCTTGCAAAGTACGGCAAGCTAAACAAGACACACAGTACAAAGCAGTAGCACAGTGTACCAATGAAAAAAAAGATAAATGTAACCTGGCTTGTACCAGAATCAGACAAATCAGATAGTGCAGACCTTTTGAGTTAGCTATTATCTATGCCAGGAAAAGCATCACAACCGGTCAGAGACAGCTAGACCAGGGCAAGGGAAGGAAACAGTTGGGAGTTGCTGCTGATCACTGTACAATGAGCCCTGCTGGAAAGCATATTAACCACTCACTCAATTAGGTCAAGCTGTGATACCCTCTGTTGTCCCATATGTCTCAACTGTGCCTCAGTTGTTAACACACTTGCGAGAGTCAGAAAGTTGTGGATTTAGGTCTCACTCCAGGACCTTAGCCCAAGGATCTTGTCTGATAGTGCAGCATTTCCTTGGTACTACACTGGATTGTCAGTCTTTCGGATAAGGGGTTAAATCAAGATGGGTCAAACCCATCTGCCCTCAGGTGTACATAAAAGATGCCATGGCATTGTTTCAAATAGGGACAGGGGAGTAACCCCCACTGTCCTGGCCAATATTTCGTCCTCTATCAACATCACAAAAAACAGATTATCTGGTTGTTATCACATCACAATTTGTGGGTGCTTGCTGTGTGGAAATTCCTACATTATAGCAATGACTACACTTCAAAAATACTTCATGGGCTGTAAAGCACTTTGGGACATTGAGATCATGAAAAGCACTACATAAAGGAAGGTTTTTTCAAATCATTCCCCATCTAGGGTCACATTTGAAGAATTACCAGCTTGGTGAGGCACCAGAGAACACCTGACATGTCTAGAACGACAACCCCGCTGAAGACAGCGTCAGCAGGGGAGAAAAAGATCCTCAGTCCCAATCAACTTGTACCCCACAACTGCGATGCCTTCTGTATCCCACCATATACACTTCCTCATGTAACTCTCCCCAACTCTCTCCACCCAAAACAGTGAGATCTCCTGGGAAGTGAAAAAAGATAAAACCCAGGCCAATTTAGGGGAAAAATAATTGTGAAATTCCTCCCTGATAACACTAAGGCAATTAAAACTATCCCAGATCACTCTAGCCCTGATAATTCCCTGCTGTACCTACCTATTGTCCAAGGTGACCTCTGCCCCAAACACAAACGGATCCAGCTCTCACTTGAAGGAATCCTGCAAATCTGCATCCACCACACGAGCCAACAGCCTATTCCAGAGATCCACTATTCTCAGGGAAAGAACCATCTAATCTAGATCTGACCTTGCTCAACTTAAAACTGTAACCCCTGGCCGACCAGAACATAGTTAATTGGAGCAAACTGTCAACCTACTTCCTTCCTCACCTTATAAACCTCAATCAGATCACCCCTGAGGCTCTACTTCTCCAAGTGGATCATCCCAGCTATTTCAGTTTATCTTGATAACTAAGATGTTTCAAATTGGGAATTATCTATTTGTCCTCTTCTTCGTCCTTTCCAGAGCTTCAATATTACCAACCACATGACACCCCAAACTGGGCACAGTATTCGAACTGAGGCCTGACCAAAGACTTGTACAAGAAAATTGTATTTTTTTAATTTGTTCGTGGAATTTGGGCACTACTGACAAAGCCAACATTTAATGCCCTTGGGAATGTGGTGGTGAAGGGAGGGAGTTCCAGGATTTTGACCCCGTGATGAAAAAATACTGATGTATTTCCAATTCAGAATGATGTGCGGACTTGGGAGGAAAACTTACAGGTGGTGTTCCCTATGCAATGCTGCCCTTGTCCTTCTAGGTGCCTAATGTCAGAAGTTTGGGAGATGCTGTCAAAGGAGCCTTGTTGAGTTGCTGTAGTGCAACCATGGCAGCCATTGTGCATCGGTTGAGAAGGGAGTGAACGTTGAAGGTGATCATGGTGTGCTGATCAAGTGAACTATTTTGTCCTGGATGCTGACGATCGCATTCCTGCCTTGTTCCTTGGCGGTGGACAGACTTTTGGGGGTCAGGAGTCAGGTTACAAGCTGCAGAATTCTCAATCACTCACCTGCTCTTGTAGCCACAGAATTTAGGTGGCTGTGCCCAATTAAATATCTGGCCAATGGTGACCTTCAAGATGTTGATGATGTGGAATTCAGCAATGGTAACGCCATTGAACGCTGAGGGAAGGTGGTTAGACTCTCTTATGTTGAGATGGTCATTGCCTGGCATTTGGGTGAACAAATGTTATTACCGCTCACCAGTCAAACCTTAACATTGTACAGGTGATGCTGCAGGCAGGTATGGATCGTTTCATTATCTGAAGAATTACAAATAAAACTGAACATTGCAATCATAACCGAATGAGCCCCTTCTGACCTTATAATGGAGGGAAGGTCATTGATGAAGCAGCTGAAGATGGCTGGCCCTAGGACACTGCCCTGAGAAACTCTTGCCTTGATGTCCTGGGGCTCAGATAATTGGTCACCAACAATCACAACCACCTTTGCACTAGCTACAACACCAGCCAGTGGAGAACTTTCCCCGATTCTCAATTATGAGTGCATCCCACCACCCTATTTGCTCTACTGATCACTTCACAGTATTGTTCATGCATCTTTAAAGAGTTATGGACTTGACTGCCAAGGTCTTATACTTTTTCCATCCGCTTTAGTGCTTTACTGAAGGGTGTGTGTGTATGTGTATAACACTGCACCTTTCTAATTTGATCATTATTTGCTCAGGGAAGGACTGGGGGGAAAATTATCGCTTGGTTTTTAACAATTTTTAAAAAGTCAAACAGCAACAAAATAATAAGATATAACTCTTGACAGATTGTGGGGGCTAGATTTTGAATAGGTCACAAAGGATTGAGAGCGACACAAAGGATTGATAAGAGATTGAGATTGGTAGCAAGTCTAACTCTGTTACTTTAAAGAATCTCAATTTTCAATCTGATGAGAGCTATTAAGTTGCTCCCCTTCTGTTTGGTTGACAAGTGGAAAAAATGAGAATGGATATGCAGACAGCAAATCCATATTACAAAAAGGATATGCATGCACTGGAAGAGCACGCTCAGGAAGTTGTGCAGCGACACCAGGAAAGTCTCTGCCCACTGCTTTGAGAAGTAGGTGGCGAACACCAAGTTCTGATCTGGATTTGGAATGAAGGGAAGAACAAACCACTCTTTCCATTCTGGCTGGTTCTGCAATTCGAGGGCCTGTTTCTGGAAGAATTCCTGGGTTTTGTCAATCCTATTAGACTGCAACAAAAAGGAAAAGGGAAAAATTACATTCCTTCGTTCCCCAAGCCCTGCTCTGCAAACCTGAAATGTTATTTTAAGACGTGTTTGAAAAGCCTCCATCCAACCCCCATTTCCCTGCAAATATCTGAGATGGTAAAAATTACATGCAGAACAGGAAGATAGTCTAGGACTGTGCTGAATTAACTGATCCCAGCCAGGGCAGAATCTGGAGACCTCTGGACTCAGGAGAAGGAAGATATGAAAGTGTTACTGATTACAACCCAGGGGGTTTTGTGGGAACAATTGTACAGAAACCAAGAAACAATCAAGATCAAATTTGCCGTGGCACCCCATGATCAATTAGTTCATCAGCATTAATTGTCCGGAACCTCAGGACGTTGGTCACTCTGACAGTATAGGAGGCCTGGGTGACCCCTACAACAAACTTCAGGGCAGGGCACTGGGACATTTCTTAAGAATGAGGAAGAGGTTGTGCATGTGTCTTAATTCAGCTGACACCAGCACTGAATAAAAAAAGCACTTCACTCACTGAATTCTCCTTGTGCAGCTTTACAGACTGTGTGTGCTGGTAAAGCTGTAGAGTAAACTACAAGTTCTTCTTTATTCAGGAAAAGAAACTTGCAAGTCAGAGCTCGATACAGAGTAAAGCTCCCTCTACACTTTCCCCATCAAACATTCCCAGGGCAGGTACAGCACGGGGTTAGATACAGAGTGAAGCTCCCTCCACACTGTCCCCATCAACACACCCAGGACAGGTACAACACGGGGTTAGATACAGAGTAAAGCTCCCTCTACACTGTCCCCATCAAACACTCCCAGCGCAGGTACAACATGGGGTTAGATACAGAGTAAATCTCCCTCTACACTGTCCCCATCAAACACTCCCAGGGCAGGTGCAGCACAGGGTTAAAGAGTAAAGTTTCCTCTACACTAATGCATCAAATACTTCTGGAGCAGGTACAGCATGGGCCAAATACCTGGACAGTGTGGACCAGGTAGTAACGGTAGAGGCTGGTTTTCAGCTTGTTGACTGTGTGTCGATATGCATCCTCCAGCCTGCTGAACAGGCGCCGATCCAGGTAACCCCAGTATTCACGCAGTCCATTGAGGTCGTAACCCTGAACCAAATGCTGCAGGTGTTCTACAATTTTGTCAACCTACACAAAAATGTAGAATTATTCAATCACTAGCATTGCAAAAGTCAGCTTTTTAAAACATTAGGATTTATGTACTGATCCAAGTGATCTTTTACCACTTAAAATCTCCAAAACCAGTAAGTTTCTGTGGTTATCAATCATACATCTCACATCACCAGTTAGTGTTAGCTGTGATTCAGCGGGCAGCAATCTTCCCTTTGACTCAGGTTGTGGGGTTTGTAAACAATATAGCTCAAAAACGAATGGACAGATTTCACTGAAACCTGGCACACAGACAGGGTATGGCTGATTATTTTTTTTTGGCAAAGATGCGGATCTGGAACCTGGAATTTTTTTTAAAGGATCTGTTAACATTGGGCGATAGGGTGAACTGACTTGTTTTTATGAAAGCTGTGGGTGTTTGATTTTGAATGTTATTGATTGTTTTAGAATACTGTAGATTGTTTCAGCTGCTGTGGTGGAATCTGTCACAGCTGTCAAAACGTGAGCAGAGTTTTCAGTGCTGGTTGTTGGATGTGGCCTGAAGCCTCTTCAGCAAGATCGAAGCTCTTAATGAAAAGATTACTTTTCTCAGCGTTGTAGTTACAGCGCATTGACCATTCAGTGAAAAGCCTCAAGAGCTCCTTAATGATAGTAACGTTGACATAACACAGTGTGGCAGAGGTATGCCCTCAACTCAATGCCCTGTTGATTTATTCTGAAACTGTGTGCCCTAGTTATAAATTCCCTCAGAGGAAATATCCTCCCAGCATCTACCCCATCAAGCCCCTCAGATCATGCATGTTTCAAAAAGATCACCTCTTGTTCTTTTAAACTCTAATGAATATTGATTCAACCTGCTCAACCTTTCCTCATAAGACAACCCCTTCATTCCAGGAATCAACCTAGTCAGCTTTCTCTGAATTGCCTCCAATACAATTATATCCCTCCTTAAATAAGGAAAGTAAAACTGTATATAGCACTATAGATACAGTCACCAATGTTCTATAAAGTCGTAACAAGCCTTCCCTCACATTACACTCCATCTGCCGAACTTTTGTCTGACCAAGGCTATGAAACTGGAGAGAAGTTTGTCTGTAATCTGGCTTCATTTTATAGCAATTACATTAGTCAGAAATCAGCTCAGACTATGGCTTTTAATGCCAAGCTCGCCAGGCTTCACCGTCAACTCACTCGAAATCCCTTATCCTTGTCCGCCTTGATCTCAGTGTCAAACGTTTTCAGTGTACTGCTGAATTCTCTGTAGAGGAGGTACTCCCGAACCAGCTCATCCATTCGCTCCACTGCCGATGCCATAATTCAGCAGATCAACCTGGGCAGTGAGAACAGAAGGGTGAGAGTGGGGGGATGTATTCTCACTATTCTGACCATGTGATGCCACTGACAGGGTGGGAGTACTGGCCGCGCCACTGTAACCAACACCCACCAATGGGACGCAGAACCCACTTCATGCCCCAGACACCAGATTTCCCCATGCCAGGGAGGAGTGAACAACCATCTCATCGCATGCCCAGTGGGCAGTGAACAACACCCCCCCCTCAACAACACCCTGTCCCTCTCTCCATCTCGCCCCTCCTCCCTGGGTCTGTGTCTCTCCCCGTCCCCCCAGCGGACTCTCCCTCTCCTCCCCTGCCCACCCCAAGCCTGGGTTGCTCTCCCCACCAGATTCTACCCTCCGCGCCCCAACCCACGGATCTCTCTCTACCTCCCCCCACCCCCCACAAGCGTGTCTCTCTCTCTTTTTCTCCCCAACAGCCCAACCACAGTCTCTCTCTCTCCAGCCCCCTTTACCCTGGCTCTCTCTTTTCCCCCCACCCCTGGCCCGGCTCGGCTCTCTCTCTCCTCCCCCTTTACCCCCGGCTCTCTCTCTCTCTCTCCCTCCCCCCTTTACCCCCGGCTCTCCCTCTCTCTCTCCCCCCACTTTACCCCCGGCTCTCTCTCTCTCTCTCCCTCCCCCCTTTACCCCCGGCTCTCCCTCTCTCTCTCCCTCCCCCCTTTACCCCCGGCTCTCCCTCTCTCTCTCCTCCCACTTTACCCCCGGCTCTCTCTCTCTCTCTCTCCTCCCCCTTTACCCCCGGCTCTCTCTCCCCCCGCTTTACCCCCGGCTCTCTCTCTCTCTCTCCCTCCCACCTTTACCCCCGGCTCTCTCTCTCTCTCTCCCTCCCACCTTTACCCCCGGCTCTCCCTCTCTCTCTCCCCCCACTTTACCCCCGGCTCTCTCTCTCCCTCCCCCCTTTACCCCCGGCTCTCTCTCTCCCTTCCCCACCCCCCTTTTACCCCCGGCTCTCTCTCTCCCTCCCCCACCCCCCTTTTACCCCCGGCTCTCTCTCTCTCCCTCCCCCACCCCCCTTTTACCCCCGGCTCTCTCTCTCCCTCCCCCCTTTACCCCCGGCTCTCTCTCTTCCCCACCCCCCCTTTACCCCCGGCTCTCTCTCTCCCTCCCCCACCCCCCTTTACCCCCGGCTCTCTCTCTCCCTCCCCCACCCCCCTTTACCCCCGGCTCTCTCTCTTCCCCACCCCCCCTTTACCCCCGGCTCTCTCTCTCCCCCCCCTTTACCCCCGGCTCTCTCTCTTTCCCCCCCCCAAACCCGGCTCTCTCTCTCTTTCTCTCTCTCTATTCCCCACTTTCTCATTCTCACCATCAAACGGACAAACAGCCGTCAGTTTTTCACGTGACCCACGCTGTCCAATCACCCTCCCCTCAGCACAAAACCCGTCACATGATCAATTCTAACCAATCCCGAGGCGTAGGGACCGAGCTTTGGATCAGAGCCCGGGAAACCCCGGAACCCCTTCGCCCTCAGCCGCCGTCCGCTTGCCTTTCACTGGCTTCGCCCTCACCCACTGCCCGTCCCCTCCTCAACCATTGCCCCTTTTCCCCTCGCCCGCTTCCTCTTCACCCACAGCCCACTCCCCCCTCACCCACAGCCCACTCCCGCCTCACCCACCACCCGCTTCCCCCTCACCCACAGCCCACTCCCCCCTCACCCACAGTCCACTCCCCCTCACCCACAGCCCACTCGCCCCTCACCCACAGCCCACTCCCCCCTCACCCACAGTCCACTCCCCCCTCACCCACAGCCCACTCCCCCCTCACCCACAGCCCACTCCCCCCTCACCCACAGCCCACTCGCCCCTCACCCACAGCCCACTCCCCCCTCACCCACAGCCCACTCCCCCCTCACCCACAGCCCACTCCCCCCTCACCCACAGCCCACTCCCCCCTCACCCACAGCCCACTCCCCCCTCACCCACAGCCCACTCCCCCCTCACCCACAGCCCACTCCCCCCTCACCCACAGCCCACTCACCCACAGCCCACTCCCCCCTCACCCACAGCCCACTCCCCCCTCACCCACAGCCCACTCCCCCCTCACCCACAGCCCACTCGCCCCTCACCCACCACCCGCTTCCCCCTCACCCACAGCCCACTCGCCCCTCACCCACCACCCGCTTCCCCCTCACCCACAGCCCACTCGCCCCTCACCCACCACCCGCTTCCCCCTCACCCACAGCCCACTCCCCCCTCACCCACAGTCCACTCCCCCCTCACCCACAGCCCACTCGCCCCTCACCCACCACCCGCTTCCCCCTCACCCACAGCCCACTCCCCCCTCACCCACAGCCCACTCACCCACAGCCCACCCCCCCTCACCCACAGCCCACTCCCCCCTCACCCTCAGCCCACTCCCCCCCTCACCCACAGCCTACTCCCCCCTCACCCACAGCCCACCCCCCCTCACCCACCACCCGCTTCCCCCTCACCCACAGCCCACTCCCCCCTCACCCACAGCCCACTCCCCCCTCACCCACAGCCCACTCCCCCCTCACCCACAGCCCACTCCCCCCTCACCCACTCGCCCCTCACCCACCACCCGCTTCCCCCTCACCCACAGCCCACTCCCCCCTCACCCACAGCCCACTCCCCCCTCACCCACAGCCCACTCCCCCCTCACCCACAGCCCACTCCCCCCTCACCCACAGCCCACTCCCCCCTCACCCACAGCCCACTCCCCCCTCACCCACAGCCCACTCGCCCCTCACCCACAGCCCACTCCCCCCTCACCCACAGCCCACTCCCCCCTCACCCACAGCCCACTCCCCCCTCACCCACAGCCCACTCCCCCCTCACCCACAGCCCACTCGCCCCTCACCCACAGCCCACTCCCCCCTCACCCACAGCCCACTCCCCCCTCACCCACAGCCCACTCCCCCCTCACCCACAGCCCACTCCCGCCTCACCCACCACCCGCTTCCCCCTCACCCACAGCCCACTCCCCCCTCACCCACAGTCCACTCCCCCCTCACCCACAGCCCACTCGCCCCTCACCCACAGCCCACTCCCCCCTCACCCACAGCCCACTCCCCCCTCACCCACAGCCCACTCCCCCCTCACCCACAGCCCACTCCCCCCTCACCCACAGCCCACTCGCCCCTCACCCACAGCCCACTCCCCCCTCACCCACAGCCCACTCCCCCCTCACCCACAGCCCACTCGCCCCTCACCCACAGCCCACTCCCCCCTCACCCACAGCCCACTCCCCCCTCACCCACAGCCCACTCCCCCCTCACCCACAGCCCACTCCCCCCTCACCCACAGCCCACTCACCCACAGCCCACTCCCCCCTCACCCACAGCCCACTCCCCCCTCACCCACAGCCCACTCCCCCCTCACCCACAGCCCACTCCCCCCTCACCCACAGCCCACTCGCCCCTCACCCACAGCCCACTCCCGCCTCACCCACCACCCGCTTCCCCCTCACCCACAGCCCACTCGCCCCTCACCCACCACCCGCTTCCCCCTCACCCACAGCCCACTCCCCCCTCACCCACAGTCCACTCCCCCCTCACCCACAGCCCACTCGCCCCTCACCCACCACCCGCTTCCCCCTCACCCACAGCCCACTCCCCCCTCACCCACAGCCCACTCACCCACAGCCCACCCCCCCTCACCCACAGCCCACTCCCCCCTCACCCTCAGCCCACTCCCCCCCTCACCCACAGCCTACTCCCCCCTCACCCACAGCCCACCCCCCCTCACCCACCACCCGCTTCCCCCTCACCCACAGCCCACTCCCCCCTCACCCACAGCCCACTCCCCCCTCACCCACAGCCCACTCCCCCCTCACCCACAGCCCACTCCCCCCTCACCCACTCGCCCCTCACCCACCACCCGCTTCCCCCTCACCCACAGCCCACTCCCCCCTCACCCACAGCCCACTCCCCCCTCACCCACAGCCCACTCGCCCCTCACCCACAGCCCACTCCCGCCTCACCCACCACCCGCTTCCCCCTCACCCACAGCCCACTCGCCCCTCACCCACCACCCGCTTCCCCCTCACCCACAGCCCACTCCCCCCTCACCCACAGTCCACTCCCCCCTCACCCACAGCCCACTCGCCCCTCACCCACCACCCGCTTCCCCCTCACCCACAGCCCACTCCCCCCTCACCCACAGCCCACTCCCCCCTCACCCACAGCCCACCCCCCCTCACCCACAGCCCACTCCCCCCTCACCCTCAGCCCACTCCCCCCCTCACCCACAGCCTACTCCCCCCTCACCCACAGCCCACCCCCCCTCACCCACCACCCGCTTCCCCCTCACCCACAGCCCACTCCCCCCTCACCCACAGCCCACTCACCCACCGTCCCCTCACCCACAGCCCGCTTACCCACCACCCGCTTCCCCCTCACCCACCACCCGCTTACCCACCACCCACTTCCCCCTCACCCACAGCCCACACCCCCCTCACCCACAGCCCACTCCCTCCTCACCCACCACCCGCTTCCCCCTCACCCACAGCCCACTCCCCCCTCACCCACAGCCCACTCCCCCCTCACCCACAGCCCACTCCCCCCTCACCCACCACCTGCTTCCCCCTCACCCACAGCCCACTCCCCCCTCACCCACCGTCCCCTCACCCACAGCCCGCTTACCCACCACCCGCTTCCCCCTCACCCACCACCCGCTTCCCCCTCACCCACCACCCACTCCCCCCTCACCCACAGGCCACTCCCCCCTCACCCACAGGCCACTCACCCACCACCCGCTTCCCCCTCACCCACAGCCCACTCCCCCCTCACCCACAGCCCACTCCCCCCCTCACCCACAGCCCACTCCCCCCTCACCCACAGCCCACTCCCCCCTCACCCACAGCCCACCCCCCCTCACCCACAGCCCACTCTCACCCTCAGCCCACTCCCCCCTCACCCACAGCCCACTCAGCCACAGCCCACTCCCCCCTCACCCACAGCCCACCCCCCCCTCACCCACAGCCCACTCACCCACCGTCCCCTCACCCACAGCCCGCTTACCCACCACCCGCTTCCCCCTCACCCACCACACGCTTACCCACCACCCGCTTCCCCCTCACCCACAGCCCACTCCCCCCTCACCCACAGCCCACTCCCTCCTCACCCACCACCCGCTTCCCTCTCACCCACAGCCCACTCCCCCCTCACCCACAGCCCACTCACCCACAGCCCACTCACCCACCACCCGCTTCCCCCTCACCCACAGCCCACTCCCCCCTCACCCACAGCCCACTCCCCCCCTCATGCACCGCCCACTCCCCCCCTCACCCACAGCCCTCTCCCCCCCTCACCCACCGCCCACTCACCCACCACCCGCTCCCCCCTCACACACAGCCCACTCACCCACCACCCGCTCCCCACTCACCAACCGCCCACTCCCCCCTCACCCACCACCCGCTTCCCCCTCACCCACTCCCCCCTCACCTACCGTCCCCTCACCCGCCGCCCACTCCCCCCTCACCCACAGCCCGCTCCCCGCTTACCCACCACCCGCTCCCCCTTCACCCACAGCCCTCTCCCCGCTTACCCACCACCCGCTCCCCCCTCACCCACCGCCCACTCACCCCTCACCCACCGTCCCCTCACCCACAGCCCACTCCCCCTCTCACCCACCACCCACTCCCCCCTCACCCACAGCCCACTCCCCCCCTCACCCACCATCCCCTCACCCACAGCCCACTCCCCCCTCACCCACTGCCCGCTCACCCACAGCCCACTCCCCCCCCCACCCACAGCCCACTCCCCCCCTCACCCACTGTCCCCTCACCCACAGCCCACTCCCCCCCTCACCCACAGCCCACTCCCCCCTCACCCACAGCACACTCCCCACCTCACCCACCGTCCCCTCACCCACAGCCCACTCCCCCCTCACCCACCATCCCCTCACCCACAGCCCACTCACCCACAGCCCACTCCCCCCCTCACCCACCGTCCCCTCACCCACAGCCCACTGCCCCCTCACTCACAGCCCCTCACCCACCACCCGCTTCCCTCTCACCCACCGCCTGCTTCCCCACTCCCCCACCGCCCACTCCCCCACCGCCCACTCACCCACCGCCCACTCCCCCCATACCCACCGCCCACTCACCCACAGCCCACTCACCCACAGCCCACTCACCCACAGCCCACTCACCCACCGCCCACTTCCCCCTCACCCACAGCCCGCTCCCCGCTTACCCACCACCCGCTCCCCCCTCACCCACAGTCCACTCCCCCCTCACCCACAGCCCACTCCCTCCTCACCCACAGCCCACTCCCTCCTCACCCACAGCCCACTTCCCCCTCACAGCCCGCTCGCCCCTCACCCACCGCCCACTTCCCCCTCACCCACCGCCCACTTCCCCCTCACCCACAGCCCACTCACCCACAGCCCACTCACCCACAGCCCACTCCCCCCTCACCCACAGCCCACTCACCCACCACCTGCTTCCCCCTCACCCACCACCCACTCCCCCCTCACCCACAGCCCACTCCCCCCCTCACCCACCATCCCCTCACCCACAGCCCACTCCCCCCTCACCCACTGCCCGCTCACCCACAGCCCACTCCCCCCCCCACCCACAGCCCACTCCCCCCCTCACCCACTGTCCCCTCACCCACAGCCCACTCCCCCCCTCACCCACAGCCCACTCCCCCCTCACCCACAGCACACTCCCCACCTCACCCACCGTCCCCTCACCCACAGCCCACTCCCCCCTCACCCACCATCCCCTCACCCACAGCCCACTCACCCACAGCCCACTCCCCCCCTCACCCACCGTCCCCTCACCCACAGCCCACTGCCCCCTCACTCACAGCCCCTCACCCACCACCCGCTTCCCTCTCACCCACCGCCTGCTTCCCCACTCCCCCACCGCCCACTCCCCCACCGCCCACTCACCCACCGCCCACTCCCCCCATACCCACCGCCCACTCACCCACAGCCCACTCACCCACAGCCCACTCACCCACCGCCCACTTCCCCCTCACCCACAGCCCGCTCCCCGCTTACCCACCACCCGCTCCCCCCTCACCCACAGTCCACTCCCCCCTCACCCACAGCCCACTCCCTCCTCACCCACAGCCCACTCCCTCCTCACCCACAGCCCACTTCCCCCTCACAGCCCGCTCGCCCCTCACCCACCGCCCACTTCCCCCTCACCCACCGCCCACTTCCCCCTCACCCACAGCCCACTCACCCACAGCCCACTCACCCACAGCCCACTCCCCCCTCACCCACAGCCCACTCACCCACCACCTGCTTCCCCCTCACCCACCACCTGCTTCCCCCTCACCCACAGCCCACTCCCCCCCTCACCCACAGCCCACTCCCCCCTCTCCCACACCCCACTTTCACCTCACATATTGCCCACTTCCCCCTCACCCGCTCCGCCTCACCCAGCGCCAGCTCACCCACCACCCGCTCACCCACAGCCCACACCCCCCTCATCCGCTCCCCCTCACCCACAGCTCCCTTCCGTCTCACCCACAGCCCGCTTCCCCCTCACCTGCTGCCCCCTCGCCCATCGCCTGTTCCCTTTCTGCTGCTTTCCCCTCACCCACAACCCACTTCCCCTTCATCTGCTCCCCCTCATCTACTGCCCGCTCCCCCCTCACCCACAGCCCACATCCCCCTCACCCGCTCCCTCTCACCCACAGCTCACACCCCCCCCTCACCCACAGCTCCCTTCCCTCTCACCCACTGCCTGCTTCCCCCTCACTCACTTTGCCCTCCCTCCTCCCCCACCCGCAGCCCACTTCACCCTCACCTGCTCCCCCTTCACCCACTGCCCACTCCCCCCTCACACGCTTCCCCTAAACCCCTCACCCACTTCCCCTTCACCCACAGCCCTCTTCCCTCTCACCCACTCTCCCATCACCCATGCCCGCTTCCCCCTCACTCGCTTCCCTCTTACCCAAAGCCCGCTTCCCCCTCACCCACTTCCCCTCACCCACTGCCCACTTCCCCCTCACCTGCTTACCCCTTAAGTGCTTCCCTCTCACCCGCTCCCCCCTCACTTAGCGCCAGTTCCCCCCTCACCCACCGCCCACTAACACCTCACCCACGGACCCCTCGCCCACCGCCTGCTCCCTCTCACCCGCATCCCAATCACCCACAGGCTGTTTCTCCCTCACGCACCACCCACCCCCCTCTGCTGCTTCCCCCTCACCCACCGCCCTCTATCCCCTCACCTGCTTACCTGTCACCCACAGTCCACTTTGCCCTCACCCGTTTCCCCCTCCCCCATCGCCCGTTTCCCCCTTACCCACCGCCTGCTTCCCCCTTCCCCACAGATCCCTTCCCCCTCACCCACAGCCTGCTTCACCCTCTCCTGCTGCCCCCTCACCCATAGACTGCTCCCCCCTCACCCACTGCCCGCTCCCCCCTCAGCCCCTTCCCCCTCACCCACTGCCCGCTTCTCCCTCACCCGCTTCCACCTCACCCACAGCTCGCTTCCCCCTCACCTGCCGCTTGCTCCCCCCTGACCCACTTCCACTTCACCTATAACCTCCCTCCCCTTCACCTGCTAATCCCTCACCCGCTCTCCCCTCTCCCACAGCCTGCTCCCTGCCCTGCCGCTTCCCCCTAACCCACTGCCTGCTCCCCCAATGCCCCTTCCCCCTCACCCACTGCCCGCTTCTCCCTCACCTGCTTCCCTCTCACCCGCTTCCCCCTCACCTGCCGCTTGCTCCTCCCTGATCCGCTTCCACTTCACCTATAGCCCCCTCCCCTTCACCCGCTCTTCCCTCTCCCACAGCCTGCTCCCCACTCTCCTGCTTCCCCCTCACCCACTGCCCACTCCTACCCACCTGCTTCCCCCTCACCCACCGCCCTCTTCCCCCTCATCCGCTTCCCCTCACCCACAGCCCTCTTTCCTCTCTCCCACAGCCCACTTCTCCCTCACCCACAGCTCGCTTCCTTCCCTCCCACTTCCCCCTCACCCGCTTCTCCCTCACCCACAGCCCACTTCCCCCTCACCAGCTCCCCTTCACCCACCAGCTGCTTCCCCCTCCCCACTCCCCCCTCACCCACCGCCCGCTCCCCCTCATCCAGCAGCCGGTCCCCCATCAGCTACTTCCCCCTCACCCACCGCCCGCTCTCCCTGATCCGCTTCCCCTCTCCCACCGCCCGCTTCCTGTTCACCCACTCCACCCTCACCCACAGTCTGCTTCCCCCACACACGCTCCACCCGCACCCACCACCCACTCACCCACAGCCCACTTCCCCCTCACCCATAGCCCCCTCACCCTCACCCACAGCCTGCTTCCCCTCACCCACTTCCCCTCAACTGCAGCCTGCTCCCCGCCATATCCGCTTTCCCCTCACCCACTTCCCTTTCACCCCTCACCCGCTCCCCCCTCACTCACAGCCTATTCCCCCTCACCCACAGCCCGCTTCCCCCTCACCCGCTACCCCCTCACCCACCGACGCTCCCACCACCCGCTCACCTACAGCCTGTTCCCCCCTCACCCACAGCCCGCTTCCACCTCACTCGCTTCTCCCTCACCCATCGACGCTCCCACCCACCTGCTTCCCCCTCAGCAACTGCCCGCTTCCCCCCACAAACTTCACCCTCACCCTCTTCCCCCTCACCCGCTCCCCCTCACCTACCAGCCGCTCACCCACAGCCTGATTCCCCTCACCCGCTTCTCCCTCACCCACAGCCTGATTCCCCCTCACCCGCTTCGCCCTCACCCACGCCAGCTACCTGCCACCCGCTTCCCCCTCACCCACCGCCTGCTCCCCCCTCACCTACAGCCTGCTCCCCCCTCACCTACAGCCTGCTCCCCCCGCACCCACTGCCTGCTCCCCCCTCACCCACCGCCTGCTCCCCCCGCACCCACAGCCTGCTCCCCCCTCACCCACCGCCTGCTACCACCTCACCCACAGCCTGCTCCCCCCTCACCCACAGCCTGCTCCCCCCTCACCCACAGCCTGCTCCCCCCTCACCCACAGCCCGCTCCCCCCCTCACCCACAGCCTGCTCCCCCCTCACCCACCGCCTGCTCCCCCTCACCCACAGCCAGCTCCTGCCCTCACCAATTGCCCACTTCCCACTCACCCACAGCCAGCTCCTGCCCTCACTCACAGCCCACTCCCTCCTCCCCTGCTTCCCCTCACCGCCAGCCCCCTTCCGCCTCACTCATAACCCGTCTCCCCCTCCCCCACCGTTTCGCCCTCAGTCGCTCCCCCTCATCCACCGCCTGCTCCCCCTCAGCCAATCCGCCCTCACCCACCGTCCGCTCCCCCTCACCCACCGTCCGCTCCTGCTCACCCAACGTCTGCTCCCCCTCACCCACCGCTCACTCCCCTTTAGCTGTTTCCCCCTCACCCACAGCCCCCTTCCCCCTCGTCCATAGCCCCTCACCTACCTTCCGCTCACCCCTCACTCACTTACCCCCCACCGACGGCCCACTTCCCCCTCACCCAGAGCCCGCTTGCTCCTCACTCACAGCCCCCACCTCCCTCACCCACAGCCCATTGCCCCTCACCCGCTCCCCCTCACTCAACGCTAGCTCCCCCTCACCCATTGTCCACATTCCCCTCACCCACAGCCCACTTACCCCTCACCTGCTCCCCCCTCAACCCCGTCTGCTCCCCACTCACCCCTCACTCGCTTCCTCCTCACCCACATTCCACTGTCCCTCAGCTGCTTCCCCCTCATTCACAGCCCCCTTCCCCCTCACCCACTGCCCGCTGCCCCTCCCACTTCTCCCTCACTCGCTTCCTGCTCACCCACACCCGCTTCTCCCTCCCCTGCTTCACCTCACCGCCAGCCCCCTTCCGCCTCACTCATAACTCGTCTCCCCCTCACCCACCGTTTCGCCCTCAGTCGCTCCCCCTCATCCACCGCCTGCTACCCCTCAGCCGATCCGCCCTCACCCACCGTCCGGTCCCCCTCACCCACCGTCCGCTCCCCCTCACCCACCTTCCGCTCCCCCTCACCCACCGTCAGCTCCCCCTCACCCACCGTCCGCTCCCCCTCACCCACCGTCCGCTCCCCCTCACCCACAGCCCACTTCTCCCTCACCCACAGCCCACTTCCCCCTCACTCACAGCCCACTTCCCCCTCACTCACAGCCCACTTCCCCCTCACTCACAGCCCACTTCCCCCTCACTCACAGCCCACTTCCCCCTCACCCACTGTCCGCTCCCCCTCACCCACAGCCCTCTTCCCCCTCACCCACAGCCCACTTCTCCCTCACTCACAGCCCACTTCTCCTTCACCCACAGCCCACTTCCCCCCTCAGCCACAACCCACATCCCCCCTCACTCACACCCACTTCCCCCTCACTCACAGCCCACTTCCCCCTTCATTCACAGCCCCCTTCCCCCTCACCCGTTTCCTCCTCATCCGCCATTGCTTCCCCCTCACCTGCTTCCTTGTCACCCACAGCCCACTTCCCCCCTCACTCACAGCCCACTTCCCCCTGATTCACAGCCAACTTTCCCCTCACCCATTTCCTCCTCACCCACTGCCTGCTTCCCCCTCACCCGCTTCCTCGTCACCCACCGCCTACTTCCCCCTTACCCACAGTCCACTTCCCCCGCACCCACTTCCTCCTCACCCACTGCCTGCTTCACCCCCACCCACTTCCCCCCCATTTCCCCCTCATTCGCTCCACCTCACCCACAGCCCGCTTCCCCTTCATTCGCTCCACCTCACCCACAGCCCGCTTCCCCCCACCCACAGCCCACTTCCCCCTCATCCAATTGCCCCCAACCACTGCCCGCTTCCCCCTTACCCGCTTCTCCCTCACCCACTGCCCGCTTCCCCCTCACCTGCCCTTCACCCACCTTCTGCTCCCCATCACCCACCGCCCGTTCCCCCTCACCCACCGCCCGCTAACCCCTCACCCACCGCCCGCTGCCCTTCACCCACCGTCCACTTCTCCTCATCCCCCGCCCGCTCCCCCTCAGCTGCTTCCCCCTCACAAACAGCCCATTGCCCCTCACCCGCTCCCCCCTCACCCACCACCAGCTCCCCCCTCACCCACAGCCCACTTCCCTCTCACCCATAGCCCACTTTCCTCTCACCCATAGCCCACTTCCCTCTCACCCACAGCCCACTTCCCCCTCACCCACAGCCCACTTCCCCCTCACCCACAGCCCACTTTTCCCTCACCCACCGCCCGCTCCCCCTCACCCACTGCCCGCTCCCCCTCACCCACCGCCCGCTCCCCCCTCACCCACCGCCCGCTCCCCCTCTCCCACCGCCCGCTCCACCTTACCCACCGCCCGCTCGCCCCTCACCCACCGCCCGCTCCCCCCTCACCCACCATGCGCTCCCCCCTCACCCACCGTCCGCTCCCCCTCACCCACCGCCCGCTACCCCCTCATCCACTTGCCCCCAACCACTGCCCGCATCCCCCTCACCCGCTTCCCCCTCACCTGCCCTTCACCCACCGCCCGCTCTCCCTCACCCACAGCCCACTTCCCTCTCACCCACCACCCGCTCCTCCCTCACCCACAGCCCACTCCCCCCTCACCCACTGCCCACTCCCCCCTCACTCACAGCACATTTCCCCCTCACCCACAGCCCACTCCCCCCTCACCCACCGCCCACTTCCCCCTCACTCACAGCCCACTTCCCCCTCACTCACAGCCCACTTCCCCCTTACTCACAGCCCACTTCCCCCTCACCCACAGCCCACTTCCCCCTCACTCACAGCCCACTTCCCCCTCACCCGTTTCCTCCTCACCCACCGCCTGCTTCCCACTCACCCGCCACCCGCTTCCCCCTCGCCCACCGCCTGCTTCCCCCTCACCCACCGCCTGCTTCCCCCTCACCCACCGCCTGCTTCCCCCTCACCCACCGCCCGCTCCCCCCTCACCTACAACCCACTTCACCCTCATTCACTGCCCGCTTCCCCGTCACCCACAGCTCCCTTTCCCCCATCCACTTCCCCCACGTTTACTTCCCCCTCATCCATTCCCGGCTCCCCCCTCACCCACCGTCCGTTTCCGCTCATCCACCGCCCGCTCCCCCTCAGCTGCTTCCCCCTCACCCACAGCCCACTTCCCCCTCATCCACTGCCCGCTCCCACCTTACCCGCCTCCCGCTACCCCCTCGCCCACTACCCGATTCCCTCTCACCTACTGCCCGCTCCCCCTCAGCTGCTTCCCCCTCACAAACAGCCCCCTTTCCCCTCACCCACAGCCCACTTCCCCCTCCCTCACAGCACACTTCCCCCTCCCTCACAGCCCACTTCCCCCTCCCTCACAGCCCACTTTCCCCTCGCCCGTTTCCACCTCACCCACCGCCAGCTCCCTCCTCACCCACCGCCTGCTTCTCCGTCACCCACTGTCTGCTCCCCTCACCCACCGCCTGCTTCCCACTCACCCACCGCCAGCTCCCTACTCACCCACCGCCTGCTTCCCCTTCAACCACCGCCTGCTTCCCCCTCACCCACCGCCTGCTTCCCCCACACCCACCGCCTGCTTCCCCCTCATCCACCGCCTGTTTCCCCCTCACCCACCGCCTGCTTCCCCTCTCCCACCGCCTGCTCCCCGCTCACCCACCGACTCCTCCCCCCTCACCCACCTCCTGCTACCCCTCACCCACCGTCTGCTCCCCCTCACCAACCGCCTGCTTCTCCATCACCAACCGCCTGCTTCTCCATTACCCACCGCCTGCTTCCCCATCACTCACAGCCCACTTCCCCCCTCACTCACAGCCCATTTCCCCCTCACCCACAACCCACTTTCCCCTCACCGGTTTCCTCCTCACCCACCGCCTGCTTCCCCCTCACCCACCGCCTGCTTCCCCCTCACCCACCACCTGCTTCCCCCTCACCCACCGCCTGCTTCCCCCTCACCTACCGCCTACTCCCCCCTCACCCACCGCCTGCCTCCCCCTCACCCACCGTCTGCTCCCCTCACCCACCGCCCGCTCCCCCCTCACCCACCATGCGCTCCCCCCTCACCCACCGTCCGCTCCCCCTCACCCACCGCCCGCTACCCCCTCATCCACTTGCCCCCAACCACTGCCCGCATCCCCCTCACCCGCTTCCCCCTCACCTGCCCTTCACCCACCGCCCGCTCTCCCTCACCCGCAGCCCACTTCCCTCTCACCCACCACCCGCTCCTCCCTCACCCACAGCCCACTCCCCCCTCACCCACTGCCCACTCCCCCCTCACTCACAGCACATTTCCCCCTCACCCACAGCCCACTCCCCCCTCACCCACCGCCCACTTCCCCCTCACTCACAGCCCACTTCCCCCTTACTCACAGCCCACTTCCCCCTCACCCACAGCCCACTTCCCCCTCACTCACAGCCCACTTCCCCCTCACCCGTTTCCTCCTCACCCACCGCCTGCTTCCCACTCACCCGCCACCCGCTTCCCCCTCGCCCACCGCCTGCTTCCCCCTCACCCACCGCCTGCTTCCCCCTCACCTACCGCCTGCTTCCCCCTCACCCACCGCCCGCTCCCCCGTCACCTACAGCCCACTTCACCCTCATTCACTGCCCGCTTCCCCGTCACCCACAGCTCCCTTTCCCCCATCCACTTCCCCCACATTTACTTCCCCCTCATCCATTCCCGGCTCCCCCCTCACCCACCGTCCGTTTCCGCTCATCCACCGCCCGCTCCCCCTCAGCTGCTTCCCCCTCACCCACAGCCCACTTCCCCCTCATCCACTGCCCGCTCCCACCTTACCCGCTACCCGCTACCCCCTCGCCCACTACCCGATTCCCTCTCACCTACTGCCCGCTCCCCCTCAGCTGCTTCCCCCTCACAAACAGCCCCCTTTCCCCTCACCCACAGCCCACTTCCCCCTCCCTCACAGCCCACTTTCCCCTCGCCCGTTTCCACCTCACCCACCGCCAGCTCCCTCCTCACCCACCGCCTGCTTCTCCGTCACCCACTGTCTGCTCCCCTCACCCACCGCCTGCTTCCCACTCACCCACCGCCAGCTCCCTACTCACCCACCGCCTGCTTCCCCTTCAACCACCGCCTGCTTCCCCCTCACCCACCGCCTGCTTCCCCCTCATCCACCGCCTGTTTCCCCCTCACCCACCGCCTGTTTCCCCTCTCCCACCGCCTGCTCCCCGCTCACCCACCGACTCCTCCCCCCTCACCCACCTCCTGCTACCCCTCACCCACCGTCTGCTCCCCCTCACCAACCGCCTGCTTCTCCATCACCAACCGCCTGCTTCTCCATTACCCACCGCCTGCTTCCCCATCACTCACAGCCCACTTCCCCCCTCACTCACAGCCCATTTCCCCCTCACCCACAACCCACTTTCCCCTCACCGGTTTCCTCCTCACCCACCGCCTGCTTCCCCCTCACCCACCGCCTGCTTCCCCCTCACCCACCGCCTGCTTCCCCCTCACCCACCGCCTGCTTCCCCCTCACCTACCGCCTACTCCCCCCTCACCCACCGCCTGCCTCCCCCTCACCCACCGTCTGCTCCCCTCACCCACCGCCTGCTCCCCCCTCACCCACCGCCTGCTCCCCACTCACCCACTGCCTGCACCTCCCTCACCCACCGCCTGCTCCCCCCTCACTCACCGCCTGCTTTCCCCTCACCCACCGTCTGCTCCCCTCACCCACCGCCAGCTCCATCCTGACCCACTGCCTGCTTCCCCCTCACGCACCGCCTGCTCCCCTTCACCCACAGCCTGATTCCCCGTCACCCACAGCCCTCTTCTCCCTCACCCGCTTCCCCCTCACCCACTGCTTGCTTCATCCTCCCCTGCTTCCCCTCACCACCAGCCCGCTTCCGCCTCACTCATAACTCGTCTCCCCCTCACCCACATCCCATTTCGCCCTCAGCCGCACCTCCTTCATCCACCGTCTGCTCCCCCCTCACCCACCGTCTGCTGCCCCTCACCTATCGCCTGCTCCCCCCTCACCCAACGCCTGCTCCCCCCTCACCCACCGCCCGGTCCCCCCTCACCAACCGCCTGCTTCTCCATTATCCACCGCCTGCTTCCCCCTCACTCACAGCCCACTTCCCCCTCACCCGTTTCCTCCTCACCCACCGCCTGCTTCCTCCTCACCCACCGCCTGCTTCCCCCTCACCCACCGCCTGCTTCCCCCTCACCCACCGCCTGCTTCCCCCTCACCCACCGCCTGCTACCCCCTCACCCACCGCCTGCTTCCCACCTCACCCACCGCCTGCTTCCACCTCACCCACCGCCTCTCCCCCATCACCCACCGCCTGCTTCCCCCTCACTCACAGCCCACTTCCCCCTCACCCGTTTCCTCCTCACCCACTGCCTGCTTCCCACACACCCACTGCCTGCTCCCCCCTCACCCACCGCCTGCTCCCCACTCACCCACCGCCTGCTTGCCCCTCACCCACCGTCTGCTCCCCTCACCCACCGCCTGCTTCCCCCTCACCCATCGCCTGCTTCCCCCTCACACACCGCCTGCTCCCCCCTCACCCACCGCCTGCTCCCCCCTCACCCACCGCCTGCTCCCCCCTCACCCACCGCCTGCTCCCCCCTCACCCACCGCCTGCTCCCCCCTCACCCACCGCCTGCTCCCCCCTCACCCACCGCCTGCTTCCCCCTCACCCACAGTGTGCTCCCCGTCACCTACCGCCTGCTTCCCACTCACCCACCGCCCGCTTCCCCCTCACCCACCGCCTGCTTCCCACTCACCCACTGCCTGCTCCTCCCTCACCCACCGCCTGCTCCCCCCTCACCCACCGCCTGCTCCCCCCTCACCCACCGCCTGCTTCCCCCTCACCCACCGTCTGCTCCCCCCCACCCACCGCCTGCCCCTCCCCATCACCCACCGTCTGCTCACCTCACCCACCGCCAGCTCCCTCCTCACCCAGCGCCTGCTCCCCCCTCACCCACCGCCTGCTTCCCACACACCCACTGCCTGCTCCCCCCTCACCCACCGCCTGCTCCCCACTCACGCACCGCCTGCTCACCCCTCCCCCACCGCACTGCTCCCCCCTCACCCACCGCCTGCTCCCCCCTCACCCACCGCCTGCTCCCCCCTCACCAACCGCCTGCTCCCCCCTCACCCACCGCCTGCTCCCCCCTCACCTACCGCCTGCTTCCCCCTCACCCACAGTGTGCTCCCCGTCACCTAGCGCCTGCTTCCCACTCACCCACCGCCCGCTTCCCCCTCACCCACCGCCTGCTCCCCGTCACCTACCGCCTGCTTCCCACTCACCCACCGCCTGCTTCCCCCCTCACCCACCGCCTGCTTCCCCCCTCACCCACCTCCTGCTTCCCCCTCACCCACCTCCTGCTTCCCCCTCACCCACCGCCTGCTTCCTCCTCACCCACCGCCTGCTTCCTCCTCACCCACCGCCTGCTTCCCCCTCACCCACCGCCTGCTTCCCCCTCACCCACCGCCTGCTTCCTCCTCACCCACCGCCTGCTTCCTCCTCACCCACCGCCTGCTTCCCCCTCACCCACCGCCTGCTTCCCCCTCACCCACCTCCTGCTTCCCCCCTCACCCACCTCCTGCTTCCCCCTCACCCACCGCCTGCTTCCCCCTCACCAACCGTCTGCTCCCCCCTCACCCACCTCCTGCTTCCCCCTCACCCACTGCCCGATTCCTCTCATCCACTGCCCGCTCTCCCTCAGCTGCTTCCCCCTCACAAACAGCTCCCTTCCCCCTCACCCACAGCCCACTTCCCCCTCCCTCACAGCCCACTTTCCCCTCACCTGTTTCCCCCCCACCCACCGCCAGCTCCCTCCTCACCCACCGCCTGCTCCCCCCTCACCCACCGCCTGCTTCCTCCTCACCCACCGCCTGCTCCCCCCTCACCCACTGCGTGCTCCCCCTCACCCACCGCCTGCTTGCCCCTCACTCACCGCCTGCTCCCCCCTCACCCACCGTCTGCTCCCCCCTCACCCACCGCTTGCTCCTGCTCACCTACCGCCTGCTTCCCACTCACCCACCGCCTGCTCCCCCCCACCCACCGCCTGCTCCCCCCTCACCCACCGCCTGCGTCCCACTCATCCACCGCCTGCTTCCCACTCATCCACCGCCCGCTTCCCCTTACCCTCTGCCTGCTTCCCCCTCATCCACCTACTGCTTCCCCCTCACCAACCGACTGATTCCCCCTCACCCAACGACTGCTTCCCCTCACCCACCGCCTGCTCCCCACTCACCCACCGCCTGCTCCCCCCTCACCCACTGCATGCTCCCCCCTCACCCACCTCCCTCTTCCCCCTCACCCACCGCCCGCTTCCCCCTTACCCACCGCCTGCTTCCCCCTCACCCACCGCCTGCTTCCCCCTCACCCACCGCCTGCTTCCCCTCTCCCACCGCCTGCTCCCCCCTCACCCACCTCCTGCTTCCCCCTCACCCACCGCCTGCTTTCCCCTCACCCACCGCCTGCTTCCCCCTCACCCACCGCCTGCTCCCCCCTCACCCACCTCCTGCTTCCCCCTCACCCACCTCCTGCTTCCCCCTCACCCACTGCCTGCTTTCCCCTCACTCACCGTCTGCTCCCCCCTCACCCACCTCCTGCTCGCCCCTCACCCACAGTCTGCTTCCCCCTCACCCACCGCCTGCTTCCCCCTCACCCACCGCCTGCTTCTTCCTCACCAACCGCCTGCTTCTTCCTCACCAACCGCCTGCTTCCCCCTCACCCACCGCCTGCTTCCCTCTCACCCACTGCCCGATTCCTCTCATCCACTGCCCGCTCTCCCTCAGCTGCTTCCCCCTCACAAACAGCTCCCTTCCCCCTCACCCACAGCCCACTTCCCCCTCCCTCACAGCCCACTTTCCCCTCACCTGTTTCCCCCCCACCCACCGCCTGCTCCCGCCTCACCCACCGCCTGCTCCCCCCTCACCCACCGCCTGCTTCCTCCTCACCCACCGCCTGCTCCCTCCTCACCCACCGCCTGCTCCCCCCTCACCCACCGCCTGCTTCCTCCTCACCCACCGCCTGCTCCCCCCTCACCCACTGCGTGCTCCCCCTCACCCACCGCCTGCTT